>NW_026646036.1:0-55756 GCF_949987535.1 Balaenoptera acutorostrata | reverse complement strand
CCATTATAAAAATAAATTACTTTTCAAAACCCGTGAAACAAAGACAGTGAAAGAGAGAGAAATTCTTCCAAAATTCGTTCAGGGGCTGTGATGCAACCTGGATTGACCATATCTAGACCCACAGCTGATTGAGACATAAGGGTGGACACTCTTGGGGCTGAGAGGTTCGGTGAGGTTGGGTGAGCCAACGCAGACCCTTTCAAGTAATACTGCATGGTACCCATCCCATGGGTCCCAAATCTCCAGGTTCAAGGGCATCTTCCTACGTCGAAAACAGGCATGAGAAACCCAGAAGATGGTACACCGTGTGATCGGGAAAGGTTTCTAAAACGCACCTCATTTCTCATCTCCTTTGCTCGGGTTCGCCATTCCAGCCGATTTACTAGCCATCTCCCTCCTTGGAGAATCAGCACCTTTAACCTCCTGTTCCGTACAGGTTGCAATTTGTCCTGAGGATGAACGGGAAGAGGGGGAACCAATGAGAGACTAGCTCTAGGTGTTGGGACAGGCACAGGTCACTCTATTTTCCCATCAGGAAGAAGAATTAAGCACAAGCTCAGCCTGCCCCCCAGAACCAGAAGAGGGCCTGAAGCAATCCTGCGCTTTTGTGGTCAGCTCCCAAAAAAGCGAGTTGAAAAATGGAGCTCAGGGGCACTGCAATTCACAAACCTGCAGAGTTTTAAATGATACCACTCGTCCACAAATATATTAAGGGAAGGCAACGAAGAGGCTTTGAAAGCAAGGCAGAATTGCAGGAAACAGATTTCAGGAGGTAGATTCGAATCGCCTTGAAAGCACATGAAAAGCGGCAAAACGTGGACAATGATGCCCTTGGCCAAAAAGGGCGTATGCGTTTTTTCCTGAATATATTCAGGAAAAAACGCATACGCCCTTTTTGGCCAACCAAGCAACCTGGAAAAGCCAATCAGCGCTCCAAAGAAGTCTCGCTTCCCAGCGGGCAAAAGGGCCATGCGGAAAAAAGTGTCCAAACCAGAAATGCAGGACCGGCCATGGAGAAATGGGAGCCTTGCTACGCTGATGGGTGGGATGTAAATTGCCAACAGCCACTCTGGAGAAGTGTACGGTGTGTTCTGAAACATCTAAAAAACACAGCTTGGAGAGCATAGGGCACTTCCACTCATGGGCGTATAAATTGGGAAAACTAAAAATCAGCAAGACACAGGCACCCCAAAGTTTAGGGCTGCTCTGTTGACAAGAACCCCCACTTCATTACACCTTAAATATCCTAGGAAAGAGAAAAATGGATAAAGAAGTTGGGGTCCTCATGTACAATGGAATATCACTCAGCCATGAAATCAACGTCATAAGGCTAGTAGCAGCACGATGAGTGGATTTAGGTATGACGATTCTAAGTGAAATAAGTCACACAGAAAAAGACACTTATCATAAGATATCACTTATAGAGGGAATGTAAAAACCGCTACACTTGAACTGAATTACAAAACAGAACAGAGTCACACGTTTAGGAAACACACTACGGCTGCTGAACGGGAAAGGTGAGGTGGGGTGATGCATAAAACAAGGGTTTCAAATTAGCTCAGATACCGTTCCATAAACCCAATATGTAAGAGACAAGACCTATTCCTTTTTCAGTGAACTGGACTCAACACCCCCTATTCACCGCACAAGAATATATCTGACTAGGAAGAATCTTCAAACCTATGTATTGATATCTCTCTGTAAGTGAGTCAAGGTGGTGTAAAGCGGCATAAACACAGCCGTGAAAAGCAGCTAAACCCCATTATAAAAATAAATTACTTTTCAAAACCCGTGAAACAAAGACAGTGAAAGAGAGAGAAATTCTTCCAAAATTCGTTCAGGGGCTGTGATGCAACCTGGATTGACCATATCTAGACCCACAGCTGATTGAGACATAAGGGTGGACACTCTTGGGGCTGAGAGGTTCGGTGAGGTTGGGTGAGCCAACGCAGACCCTTTCAAGTAATACTGCATGGTACCCATCCCATGGGTCCCAAATCTCCAGGTTCAAGGGCATCTTCCTACGTCGAAAACAGGCATGAGAAACCCAGAAGATGGTACACCGTGTGATCGGGAAAGGTTTCTAAAACGCACCTCATTTCTCATCTCCTTTGCTCGGGTTCGCCATTCCAGCCGATTTACTAGCCATCTCCCTCCTTGGAGAATCAGCACCTTTAACCTCCTGTTCCGTACAGGTTGCAATTTGTCCTGAGGATGAACGGGAAGAGGGGGAACCAATGAGAGACTAGCTCTAGGTGTTGGGACAGGCACAGGTCACTCTATTTTCCCATCAGGAAGAAGAATTAAGCACAAGCTCAGCCTGCCCCCCAGAACCAGAAGAGGGCCTGAAGCAATCCTGCGCTTTTGCGGTCAGCTCCCAAAAAAGCGAGTTGAAAAATGGAGCTCAGGGGCACTGCAATTCACAAACCTGCAGAGTTTTAAATGATACCACTCGTCCACAAATATATTAAGGGAAGGCAACGAAGAGGCTTTGAAAGCAAGGCAGAATTGCAGGAAACAGATTTCAGGAGGTAGATTCGAATCGCCTTGAAAGCACATGAAAAGCGGCAAAACGTGGACAATGATGCCCTTGGCCAAAAAGGGCGTATGCGTTTTTTCCTGAATATATTCAGGAAAAAACGCATACGCCCTTTTTGGCCAACCAAGCAACCTGGAAAGGCCAATCAGCGCTCCAAAGAAGTCTCGCTTCCCAGCGGGCAAAAGGGCCATGCGGAAAAAAGTGTCCAAACCAGAAATGCAGGACCGGCCATGGAGAAATGGGAGCCTTGCTACGCTGATGGGTGGGATGTAAATTGCCAACAGCCACTCTGGAGAAGTGTACGGTGTGTTCTGAAACATCTAAAAAACACAGCTTGGAGAGCATAGGGCACTTCCACTCATGGGCGTATAAATTGGGAAAACTAAAAATCAGCAAGACACAGGCACCCCAAAGTTTAGGGCTGCTCTGTTGACAAGAACCCCCACTTCATTACACCTTAAATATCCTAGGAAAGAGAAAAATGGATAAAGAAGTTGTGGTCCTCATGTACAATGGAATATCACTCAGCCATGAAATCAACGTCATAAGGCTAGTAGCAGCACGATGAGTGGATTTAGGTACGACGATTCTAAGTGAAATAAGTCACACAGAAAAAGACACTTATCATAAGATATCACTTCTAGAGGGAATGTAAAAACCGCTACACTTGAACTGAATTACAAAACAGAACAGAGTCACACGTTTAGGAAACACACTACGGCTGCTGAACGGGAAAGGTGAGGTGGGGTGATGCATAAAACAAGGGTTTCAAATTAGCTCAGATACCGTTCCATAAACCCAATATGTAAGAGACAAGACCTATTCCTTTTTCAGTGAACTGGACTCAACACCCCCTATTCACCGCACAAGAATATATCTGACTAGGAAGAATCTTCAAACCTATGTATTGATATCTCTCTGTAAGTGAGTCAAGGGGGTGTAAAGCGGCATAAACACAGCCGTGAAAAGCAGCTAAACCCCATTATAAAAATAAATTACTTTTCAAAACCCGTGAAACAAAGACAGTGAAAGAGAGAGAAATTCTTCCAAAATTCGTTCAGGGGCTGTGATGCAACCTGGATTGACCATATCTAGACCCACAGCTGATTGAGACATAAGGGTGGACACTCTTGGGGCTGAGAGGTTCGGTGAGGTTGGGTGAGCCAACGCAGACCCTTTCAAGTAATACTGCATGGTACCCATCCCATGGGTCCCAAATCTCCAGGTTCAAGGGCATCTTCCTACGTCGAAAACAGGCATGAGAAACCCAGAAGATGGTACACCGTGTGATCGGGAAAGGTTTCTAAAACGCACCTCATTTCTCATCTCCTTTGCTCGGGTTCGCCATTCCAGCCGATTTACTAGCCATCTCCCTCCTTGGAGAATCAGCACCTTTAACCTCCTGTTCCGTACAGGTTGCAATTTGTCCTGAGGATGAACGGGAAGAGGGGGAACCAATGAGAGACTAGCTCTAGGTGTTGGGACAGGCACAGGTCACTCTATTTTCCCATCAGGAAGAAGAATTAAGCACAAGCTCAGCCTGCCCCCCAGAACCAGAAGAGGGCCTGAAGCAATCCTGCGCTTTTGCGGTCAGCTCCCAAAAAAGCGAGTTGAAAAATGGAGCTCAGGGGCACTGCAATTCACAAACCTGCAGAGTTTTAAATGATACCACTCGTCCACAAATATATTAAGGGAAGGCAACGAAGAGGCTTTGAAAGCAAGGCAGAATTGCAGGAAACAGATTTCAGGAGGTAGATTCGAATCGCCTTGAAAGCACATGAAAAGCGGCAAAACGTGGACAATGATGCCCTTGGCCAAAAAGGGCGTATGCGTTTTTTCCTGAATATATTCAGGAAAAAACGCATACGCCCTTTTTGGCCAACCAAGCAACCTGGAAAAGCCAATCAGCGCTCCAAAGAAGTCTCGCTTCCCAGCGGGCAAAAGGGCCATGCGGAAAAAAGTGTCCAAACCAGAAATGCAGGACCGGCCATGGAGAAATGGGAGCCTTGCTACGCTGATGGGCGGGATGTAAATTGCCAACAGCCACTCTGGAGAAGTGTACGGTGTGTTCTGAAACATCTAAAAAACACAGCTTGGAGAGCATAGGGCACTTCCACTCATGGGCGTATAAATTGGGAAAACTAAAAATCAGCAAGACACAGGCACCCCAAAGTTTAGGGCTGCTCTGTTGACAAGAACCCCCACTTCATTACACCTTAAATATCCTAGGAAAGAGAAAAATGGATAAAGAAGTTGGGGTCCTCATGTACAATGGAATATCACTCAGCCATGAAATCCACGTCATAAGGCTAGTAGCAGCACGATGAGTGGATTTAGGTACGACGATTCGAAGTGAAATAAGTCACACAGAAAAAGACACTTATCATAAGATATCACTTCTAGAGGGAATGTAAAAACCGCTACACTTGAACTGAATTACAAAACAGAACAGAGGTACACGTTTAGAAAACACACTATGGCTGCTGAACGGGAAAGGTGAGGTGGGGTGATGCATAAAACAAGGGTTTCAAATTAGCTCAGATACCGTTCCATAAACCCAATATGTAAGAGACAAGACCTATCCCTTTTTCAGTGAACTGGACTCAACACCCCCTATTCACCACACAAGAATATATCTGACTAGTAAGAATCTTCAAACCTATGTATTGATATCTCTCTGTAAGTGAGTCAAGGGGTTGTAAAGCGGCATAAACACAGCCGTGAAAAGCAGCTAAACCCCATTATAAAAATAAATTACTTTTCAAAACCCGTGAAACAAAGACAGTGAAAGAGAGAGAAATTCTTCCAAAATTCGTTCAGGGGCTGTGATGCAACCTGGATTGACCATATCTAGACCCACAGCTGATTGAGACATAAGGGTGGGCACTCTTGGGGCTGAGAGGTTCGGTGAGGTTGGGTGAGCCAACGCAGACCCTTTCAAGTAATACTGCATGGTACCCATCCCATGGGTCCCAAATCTCCAGGTTCAAGGGCATCTTCCTACGTCGAAAACAGGCATGAGAAACCCAGAAGATGGTACACCGTGTGATCGGGAAAGGTTTCTAAAACGCACCTCATTTCTCATCTCCTTTGCTCGGGTTCGCCATTCCAGCCGATTTACTAGCCATCTCCCTCCTTGGAGAATCAGCACCTTTAACCTCCTGTTCCGTACAGGTTGCAATTTGTCCTGAGGATGAACGGGAAGAGGGGGAACCAATGAGAGACTAGCTCTAGGTGTTGGGACAGGCACAGGTCACTCTATTTTCCCATCAGGAAGAAGAATTAAGCACAAGCTCAGCCTGCCCCCCAGAACCAGAAGAGGTCCTGAAGCAATCCTGCGCTTTTGCGGTCAGCTCCCAAAAAAGCGAGTTGAAAAATGGAGCTCAGGGGCACTGCAATTCACAAACCTGCAGAGTTTTAAATGATACCACTCGTCCACAAATATATTAAGGGAAGGCAACGAAGAGGCTTTGAAAGCAAGGCAGAATTGCAGGAAACAGATTTCAGGAGGTAGATTCGAATCGCCTTGAAAGCACATGAAAAGCGGCAAAACGTGGACAATGATGCCCTTGGCCAAAAAGGGCGTATGCGTTTTTTCCTGAATATATTCAGGAAAAAACGCATACGCCCTTTTTGGCCAACCAAGCAACCTGGAAAGGCCAATCAGCGCTCCAAAGAAGTCTCGCTTCCCAGCGGGCAAAAGGGCCATGCGGAAAAAAGTGTCCAAACCAGAAATGCAGGACCGGCCATGGAGAAATGGGAGCCTTGCTACGCTGATGGGTGGGATGTAAATTGCCAACAGCCACTCTGGAGAAGTGTACGGTGTGTTCTGAAACATCTAAAAAACACAGCTTGGAGAGCATAGGGCACTTCCACTCATGGGCGTATAAATTGGGAAAACTAAAAATCAGCAAGACACAGGCACCCCAAAGTTTAGGGCTGCTCTGTTGACAAGAACCCCCACTTCATTACACCTTAAATATCCTAGGAAAGAGAAAAATGGATAAAGAAGTTGTGGTCCTCATGTACAATGGAATATCACTCAGCCATGAAATCAACGTCATAAGGCTAGTAGCAGCACGATGAGTGGATTTAGGTACGACGATTCTAAGTGAAATAAGTCACACAGAAAAAGACACTTATCATAAGATATCACTTCTAGAGGGAATGTAAAAACCGCTACACTTGAACTGAATTACAAAACAGAACAGAGTCACACGTTTAGGAAACACACTACGGCTGCTGAACGGGAAAGGTGAGGTGGGGTGATGCATAAAACAAGGGTTTCAAATTAGCTCAGATACCGTTCCATAAACCCAATATGTAAGAGACAAGACCTATTCCTTTTTCAGTGAACTGGACTCAACACCCCCTATTCACCGCACAAGAATATATCTGACTAGGAAGAATCTTCAAACCTATGTATTGATATCTCTCTGTAAGTGAGTCAAGGGGGTGTAAAGCGGCATAAACACAGCCGTGAAAAGCAGCTAAACCCCATTATAAAAATAAATTACTTTTCAAAACCCGTGAAACAAAGACAGTGAAAGAGAGAGAAATTCTTCCAAAATTCGTTCAGGGGCTGTGATGCAACCTGGATTGACCATATCTAGACCCACAGCTGATTGAGACATAAGGGTGGACACTCTTGGGGCTGAGAGGTTCGGTGAGGTTGGGTGAGCCAACGCAGACCCTTTCAAGTAATACTGCATGGTACCCATCCCATGGGTCCCAAATCTCCAGGTTCAAGGGCATCTTCCTACGTCGAAAACAGGCATGAGAAACCCAGAAGATGGTACACCGTGTGATCGGGAAAGGTTTCTAAAACGCACCTCATTTCTCATCTCCTTTGCTCGGGTTCGCCATTCCAGCCGATTTACTAGCCATCTCCCTCCTTGGAGAATCAGCACCTTTAACCTCCTGTTCCGTACAGGTTGCAATTTGTCCTGAGGATGAACGGGAAGAGGGGGAACCAATGAGAGACTAGCTCTAGGTGTTGGGACAGGCACAGGTCACTCTATTTTCCCATCAGGAAGAAGAATTAAGCACAAGCTCAGCCTGCCCCCCAGAACCAGAAGAGGGCCTGAAGCAATCCTGCGCTTTTGCGGTCAGCTCCCAAAAAAGCGAGTTGAAAAATGGAGCTCAGGGGCACTGCAATTCACAAACCTGCAGAGTTTTAAATGATACCACTCGTCCACAAATATATTAAGGGAAGGCAACGAAGAGGCTTTGAAAGCAAGGCAGAATTGCAGGAAACAGATTTCAGGAGGTAGATTCGAATCGCCTTGAAAGCACATGAAAAGCGGCAAAACGTGGACAATGATGCCCTTGGCCAAAAAGGGCGTATGCGTTTTTTCCTGAATATATTCAGGAAAAAACGCATACGCCCTTTTTGGCCAACCAAGCAACCTGGAAAGGCCAATCAGCGCTCCAAAGAAGTCTCGCTTCCCAGCGGGCAAAAGGGCCATGCGGAAAAAAGTGTCCAAACCAGAAATGCAGGACCGGCCATGGAGAAATGGGAGCCTTGCTACGCTGATGGGTGGGATGTAAATTGCCAACAGCCACTCTGGAGAAGTGTACGGTGTGTTCTGAAACATCTAAAAAACACAGCTTGGAGAGCATAGGGCACTTCCACTCATGGGCGTATAAATTGGGAAAACTAAAAATCAGCAAGACACAGGCACCCCAAAGTTTAGGGCTGCTCTGTTGACAAGAACCCCCACTTCATTACACCTTAAATATCCTAGGAAAGAGAAAAATGGATAAAGAAGTTGGGGTCCTCATGTACAATGGAATATCACTCAGCCATGAAATCAACGTCATAAGGCTAGTAGCAGCACGATGAGTGGATTTAGGTACGACGATTCTAAGTGAAATAAGTCACACAGAAAAAGACACTTATCATAAGATATCACTTCTACAGGGAATGTAAAAACCGCTACACTTGAACTGAATTACAAAACAGAACAGAGTCACACGTTTAGGAAACACACTACGGCTGCTGAACGGGAAAGGTGAGGTGGGGTGATGCATAAAACAAGGGTTTCAAATTAGCTCAGATACCGTTCCATAAACCCAATATGTAAGAGACAAGACCTATTCCTTTTTCAGTGAACTGGACTCAACACCCCCTATTCACCGCACAAGAATATATCTGACTAGGAAGAATCTTCAAACCTATGTATTGATATCTCTCTGTAAGTGAGTCAAGGGGGTGTAAAGCGGCATAAACACAGCCGTGAAAAGCAGCTAAACCCCATTATAAAAATAAATTACTTTTCAAAACCCGTGAAACAAAGACAGTGAAAGAGAGAGAAATTCTTACAAAATTCGTTCAGGGGCTGTGATGCAACCTGGATTGACCATATCTAGACCCACAGCTGATTGAGACATCAGGGTGGACACTCTTGGGGCTGAGAGGTTCGGTGAGGTTGGGTGAGCCAACGCAGACCCTTTCAAGTAATACTGCATGGTACCCATCCCATGGGTCCCAAATCTCCAGGTTCAAGGGCATTTTCCTACGTCGAAAACAGGCATGAGAAAGCCAGAAGATGGTACACCGTGTGATCGGGAAAGGTTTCTAAAACGCACCTCATTTCTCATCTCCTTTGCTCGGGTTCGCCATTCCAGCCGATTTACTAGCCATCTCCCTCCTTGGAGAATCAGCACCTTTAACCTCCTGTTCCGTACAGGTTGCAATTTGTCCTGAGGATGAACGGGAAGAGGGGGAACCAATGAGAGACTAGCTCTAGGTGTTGGGACAGGCACAGGTCACTCTATTTTCCCATCAGGAAGAAGAATTAAGCACAAGCTCAGCCTGCCCCCCAGAACCAGAAGAGGGCCTGAAGCAATCCTGCGCTTTTGCGGCCAGCTCCCAAAAAAGCGAGTTGAAAAATGGAGCTCAGGGGCACTGCAATTCACAAACCTGCAGAGTTTTAAATGATACCTCTCGTCCACAAATATATTAAGGGAAGGCAACGAAGAGGCTTTGAAAGCAAGGCAGAATTGCAGGAAACAGATTTCAGGAGGTAGATTCGAATCGCCTTGAAAGCACATGAAAAGCGGCAAAACGTGGACAATGATGCCCTTGGCCAAAAAGGGCGTATGCGTTTTTTCCTGAATATATTCAGGAAAAAACGCATACGCCCTTTTTGGCCAACCAAGCAACCTGGAAAGGCCAATCAGCGCTCCAAAGAAGTCTCGCTTCCCAGCGGGCAAAAGGGCCATGCGGAAAAAAGTGTCCAAACCAGAAATGCAGGACCGGCCATGGAGAAATGGGAGCCTTGCTACGCTGATGGGTGGGATGTAAATTGCCAACAGCCACTCTGGAGAAGTGTATGGTGTGTTCTGAAACATCTAAAAAACACAGCTTGGAGAGCATAGGGCACTTCCACTCATGGGCGTATAAATTGGGAAAACTAAAAATCAGCAAGACACAGGCACCCCAAAGTTTAGGGCTGCTCTGTTGACAAGAACCCCCACTTCATTACACCTTAATTATCCTAGGAAAGAGAAAAATGGATAAAGAAGTTGGGGTCCTCATGTACAATGGAATATCACTCAGCCATGAAATCAACGTCATAAGGCTAGTAGCAGCACGATGAGTGGATTTAGGTACGACGATTCTAAGTGAAATAAGTCACACAGAAAAAGACACTTATCATAAGATATCACTTCTAGAGGGAATGTAAAAACCGCTACACTTGAACTGAATTACAAAACAGAACAGAGTCACACGTTTAGAAAACACACTATGGCTGCTGAACGGGAAAGGTGAGGTGGGGTGATGCATAAAACAAGGGTTTCAAATTAGCTCAGATACCGTTCCATAAACCCAATATGTAAGAGACAAGACCTATTCCTTTTTCAGTGAACTGGACTCAACACCCCCTATTCACCGCACAAGAATATATCTGACTAGTAAGAATCTTCAAACCTATGTATTGATATCTCTCTGTAAGTGAGTCAAGGGGGTGTAAAGCGGCATAAACACAGCCGTGAAAAGCAGCTAAACCCCATTATAAAAATAAATTACTTTTCAAAACCCGTGAAACAAAGGCAGTGAAAGAGAAAGAAATTCTTCCAAAATTCGTTCAGGGGCTGTGATGCAACCTGGATTGACCATATCTAGACCCACAGCTGATTGAGACATAAGGGTGGACACTCTTGGGGCTGAGAGGTTCGGTGAGGTTGGGTGAGCCAACGCAGACCCTTTCAAGTAATACTGCATGGTACCCACCATGGGTCCCAAATCTCCAGGTTCAAGGGCATCTTCCTACGTCGAAAACAGGCATGAGAAACCCAGAAGATGGTACACCGTGTGATCGGGAAAGGTTTCTAAAACGCACCTCATTTCTCATCTCCTTTGCTCGGGTTCGCCATTCCAGCCGATTTACTAGCCATCTCCCTCCTTGGAGAATCAGCACCTTTAACCTCCTGTTCCGTACAGGTTGCAATTTGTCCTGAGGATGAACGGGAAGAGGGGGAACCAATGAGAGACTAGCTCTAGGTGTTGGGACAGGCACAGGTCACTCTATTTTCCCATCAGGAAGAAGAATTAAGCACAAGCTCAGCCTGCACCCCAGAACCAGAAGAGGGCCTGAAGCAATCCTGCGCTTTTGCGGCCAGCTCCCAAAAAAGCGAGTTGAAAAATGGAGCTCAGGGGCACTGCAATTCACAAACCTGCAGAGTTTTAAATGATACCTCTCGTCCACAAATATATTAAGGGAAGGCAACGAAGAGGCTTTGAAAGCAAGGCAGAATTGCAGGAAACAGATTTCAGGAGGTAGATTCGAATCGCCTTGAAAGCACATGAAAAGCGGCAAAACGTGGACAATGATGCCCTTGGCCAAAAAGGGCGTATGCGTTTTTTCCTGAATATATTCAGGAAAAAACGCATACGCCCTTTTTGGCCAACCAAGCAACCTGGAAAGGCCAATCAGCGCTCCAAAGAAGTCTCGCTTCCCAGCGGGCAAAAGGGCCATGCGGAAAAAAGTGTCCAAACCAGAAATGCAGGACCGGCCATGGAGAAATGGGAGCCTTGCTACGCTGATGGGTGGGATGTAAATTGCCAACAGCCACTCTGGAGAAGTGTACGGTGTGTTCTGAAACATCTAAAAAACACAGCTTGGAGAGCATAGGGCACTTCCACTCATGGGCGTATAAATTGGGAAAACTAAAAATCAGCAAGACACAGGCACCCCAAAGTTTAGGGCTGCTCTGTTGACAAGAACCCCCACTTCATTACACCTTAAATATCCTAGGAAAGAGAAAAATGGATAAAGAAGTTGGGGTCCTCATGTACAATGGAATATCACTCAGCCATGAAATCCACGTCATAAGGCTACTAGCAGCACGATGAGTGGATTTAGGTACGACGATTCTAAGTGAAATAAGTCACACAGAAAAAGACACTTATCATAAGATATCACTTAGAGAGGGAATGTAAAAACCGCTACACTTGAACTGAATTACAAAACAGAACAGAGTCACACGTTCAGAAAACACACTATGGCTGCTGAACGGGAAAGGTGAGGTGGGGTGATGCATAAAACAAGGGTTTCAAATTAGCTCAGATACCGTTCCATAAACCCAATATGTAAGAGACAAGACCTAATTACTTTTTCAGTGAACTGGACTCAACACCCCCTATTCACCGCACAAGAATATATCTGACTAGTAAGAATCTTCAAACCTATGTATTGATATCTCTCTGTAAGTGAGTCAAGGGGGTGTAAAGCGGCATAAACACAGCCGTGAAAAGCAGCTAAACCCCATTATAAAAATAAATTACTTTTCAAAACCCGTGAAACAAAGGCAGTGAAAGAGAGAGAAATTCTTACAAAATTCGTTCAGGGGCTGTGATGCAACCTGGATTGACCATATCTAGACCCACAGCTGATTGAGACATCAGGGTGGACACTCTTGGGGCTGAGAGGTTCGGTGAGGTTGGGTGAGCCAACGCAGACCCTTTCAAGTAATACTGCATGGTACCCATCCCATGGGTCCCAAATCTCCAGGTTCAAGGGCATCTTCCTACGTCGAAAACAGGCATGAGAAACCCAGAAGATGGTACACCGTGTGATCGGGAAAGGTTTCTAAAACGCACCTCATTTCTCATCTCCTTTGCTCGGGTTCGCCATTCCAGCCGATTTACTAGCCATCTCCCTCCTTGGAGAATCAGCACCTTTAACCTCCTGTTCCGTACAGGTTGCAATTTGTCCTGAGGATGAACGGGAAGAGGGGGAACCAATGAGAGACTAGCTCTAGGTGTTGGGACAGGCACAGGTCACTCTATTTTCCCATCAGGAAGAAGAATTAAGCACAAGCTCAGCCTGCCCCCCAGAACCAGAAGAGGGCCTGAAGCAATCCTGCGCTTTTGCGGCCAGCTCCCAAAAAAGCGAGTTGAAAAATGGAGCTCAGGGGCACTGCAATTCACAAACCTGCAGAGTTTTAAATGATACCTCTCGTCCACAAATATATTAAGGGAAGGCAACGAAGAGGCTTTGAAAGCAAGGCAGAATTGCAGGAAACAGATTTCAGGAGGTAGATTCGAATCGCCTTGAAAGCACATGAAAAGCGGCAAAACGTGGACAATGATGCCCTTGGCCAAAAAGGGCGTATGCGTTTTTTCCTGAATATATTCAGGAAAAAACGCATACGCCCTTTTTGGCCAACCAAGCAACCTGGAAAGGCCAATCAGCGCTCCAAAGAAGTCTCGCTTCCCAGCGGGCAAAAGGGCCATGCGGAAAAAAGTGTCCAAACCAGAAATGCAGGACCGGCCATGGAGAAATGGGAGCCTTGCTACGCTGATGGGTGGGATGTAAATTGCCAACAGCCACTCTGGAGAAGTGTACGGTGTGTTCTGAAACATCTAAAAAACACAGCTTGGAGAGCATAGGGCACTTCCACTCATGGGCGTATAAATTGGGAAAACTAAAAATCAGCAAGACACAGGCACCCCAAAGTTTAGGGCTGCTCTGTTGACAAGAACCCCCACTTCATTACACCTTAAATATCCTAGGAAAGAGAAAAATGGATAAAGAAGTTGGGGTCCTCATGTACAATGGAATATCACTCAGCCATGAAATCAACGTCATAAGGCTAGTAGCAGCACGATGAGTGGATTTAGGTACGACGATTCTAAGTGAAATAAGTCACACAGAAAAAGACACTTATCATAAGATATCACTTCTACAGGGAATGTAAAAACCGCTACACTTGAACTGAATTACAAAACAGAACAGAGTCACACGTTTAGGAAACACACTACGGCTGCTGAACGGGAAAGGTGAGGTGGGGTGATGCATAAAACAAGGGTTTCAAATTAGCTCACATACCGTTCCATAAACCCAATATGTAAGAGAGAAGACCTGTTCCTTTTTCAGTGAACTGGACTCAACACCCCCTATTCACCGCACAAGAATATATCTGACTAGTAAGAATCTTCAAACCTATGTATTGATATCTCTCTGTAAGTGAGTCAAGGGGGTGTAAAGTGGCATAAACACAGCCGTGAAAAGCAGCTAAACCCCATTAAAAAATAAATTACTTTTCAAAACCCGTGAAACAAAGACAGTGAAAGAGAGAGAAATTCTTCCAAAATTCGTTCAGGGGCTGTGATGCAACCTGGATTGACCATATCTAGACCCACAGCTGATTGAGACATAAGGGTGGACACTCTTGGGGCTGAGAGGTTCGGTGAGGTTGGGTGAGCCAACGCAGACCCTTTCAAATAATACTGCATGGTACCCATCCCATGGGTCCCAAATCTCCAGGTTCAAGGGCATCTTCCTACGTCGAAAACAGGCATGAGAAACCCAGAAGATGGTACACCGTGTGATCAGGAAAGGTTTCTAAAACGCACCTCATTTCTCATCTCCTTTGCTTGGGTTCGCCATTCCAGCCGATTTACTAGCCATCTCCCTCCTTGGAGAATCAGCACCTTTAACCTCCTGTTCCGTACAGGTTGCAATTTGTCCTGAGGATGAACGGGAAGAGGGGGAACCAATGAGAGACTAGCTCTAGGTGTTGGGACAGGCACAGGTCACTCTATTTTCCCATCAGGAAGAAGAATTAAGCACAAGCTCAGCCTGCCCCCCAGAACCAGAAGAGGACCTGAAGCAATCCTGCGCTTTTGCGGCCAGCTCCCAAAAAAGCGAGTTGAAAAATGGAGCTCAGGGGCACTGCAATTCACAAACCTGCAGAGTTTTAAATGATACCTCTCGTCCACAGATATATTAAGGGAAGGCAACGAAGAGGCTCTGAAAGCAAGGCAGAATTGCAGGAAACAGATTTCAGGAGGTAGATTCGAATCGCCTTGAAAGCACATGAAAAGCGGCAAAACGTGGACAATGATGCCCTTGGCCAAAAAGGGCGTATGCGTTTTTTCCTGAATATATTCAGGAAAAAACGCATACGCCCTTTTTGGCCAACCAAGCAACCTGGAAAGGCCAATCAGCGCTCCAAAGAAGTCTCGCTTCCCAGCGGGCAAAAGGGCCATGCGGAAAAAAGTGTCCAAACCAGAAATGCAGGACCGGCCATGGAGAAATGGGAGCCTTGCTACGCTGATGGGTGGGATGTAAATTGCCAACAGCCACTCTGGAGAAGTGTACGGTGTGTTCTGAAACATCTAAAAAACACAGCTTGGAGAGCATAGGGCACTTCCACTCATGGGCGTATAAATTGGGAAAACTAAAAATCAGCAAGACACAGGCACCCCAAAGTTTAGGGCTGCTCTGTTGACAAGAACCCCCACTTCATTACACCTTAAATATCCTAGGAAAGAGAAAAATGGATAAAGAAGTTGGGGTCCTCATGTACAATGGAATATCACTCAGCCATGAAATCCACGTCATAAGGCTAGTAGCAGCACGATGAGTGAATTTAGGTACGACGATTCTAAGTGAAATAAGTCACACAGAAAAAGACACTTATCATAAGATATCACTTCTAGAGGGAATGTAAAAACCGCTACACTTGAACTGAATTACAAAACAGAACAGAGTCACACGTTTAGAAAACACACTATGGCTGCTGAACGGGAAAGGTGAGGTGGGGTGATGCATAAAACAAGGGTTTCAAATTAGCTCAGATACCGTTCCATAAACCCAATATGTAAGAGACAAGACCTATTCCTTTTTCAGTGAACTGGACTCAACACCCCCTATTCACCGCACGAGAATATATCTGACTAGTAAGAATCTTCAAACCTATGTATTGATATCTCTCTGTAAGTGAGTCAAGGGGGTGTAAAGCGGCATAAACACAGCCGTGAAAAGCAGCTAAACCCCATTATAAAAATAAATTACTTTTCAAAACCCGTGAAACAAAGACAGTGAAAGAGAGAGAAATTCTTACAAAATTCGTTCAGGGGCTGTGATGCAACCTGGATTGACCATATCTAGACCCACAGCTGATTGAGACATAAGGGTGGACACTCTTGGGGCTGAGAGGTTCGGTGAGGTTGGGTGAGCCAACGCAGACCCTTTCAAGTAATACTGCATGGTACCCATCCCATGGGTCCCAAATCTCCAGGTTCAAGGGCATTTTCCTACGTCGAAAACAGGCATGAGAAAGCCAGAAGATGGTACACCGTGTGATCGGGAAAGGTTTCTAAAACGCACCTCATTTCTCATCTCCTTTGCTCGGGTTCGCCATTCCAGCTGATTTACTAGCCATCTCCCTCCTTGGAGAATCAGCACCTTTAACCTCCTGTTCCGTACAGGTTGCAATTTGTCCTGAGGATGAACGGGAAGAGGGGGAACCAATGAGAGACTAGCTCTAGGTGTTGGGACAGGCACAGGTCACTATATTTTCCCATCAGGAAGAAGAATTAAGCACAAGCTCAGCCTGCCCCCCAGAACCAGAAGAGGGCCTGAAGCAATCCTGTGCTTTGGCGGCCAGCTCCCAAAAAAGCGAGTTGAAAAATGGAGCTCAGGGGCACTGCAATTCACAAACCTGCAGAGTTTTAAATGATACCTCTCGTCCACAAATATATTAAGGGAAGGCAACGAAGAGGCTTTGAAAGCAAGGCAGAATTGCAGGAAACAGATTTCAGGAGGTAGATTCGAATCGCCTTGAAAGCACATGAAAAGCGGCAAAACGTGGACAATGATGCCCTTGGCCAAAAAGGGCGTATGCGTTTTTTCCTGAATATATTCAGGAAAAAACGCATACGCCCTTTTTGGCCAACCAAGCAACCTGGAAAGGCCAATCAGCGCTCCAAAGAAGTCTCGCTTCCCAGCGGGCAAAAGGGCCATGCGGAAAAAAGTGTCCAAACCAGAAATGCAGGACCGGCCATGGAGAAATGGGAGCCTTGCTATGCTGATGGGTGGGATGTAAATTGCCAACAGCCACTCTGGAGAAGTGTACGGTGTGTTCTGAAACATCTAAAAAACACAGCTTGGAGAGCATAGGGCACTTCCACTCATGGGCGTATAAATTGGGAAAACTAAAAATCAGCAAGACACAGGCACCCCAAAGTTTAGGGCTGCTCTGTTGACAAGAACCCCCACTTCATTACACCTTAAATATCCTAGGAAAGAGAAAAATGGATAAAGAAGTTTGGGTCCTCATGTACAATGGAATATCACTCAGCCATGAAATCCACGTCATAAGGCTAGTAGCAGCACGATGAGTGGATTTAGGTACGACGATTCTAAGTGAAATAAGTCACACAGAAAAAGACACTTATCATAAGATATCACTTCTAGAGGGAATGTAAAAACCGCTACACTTGAACTGAATTACAAAACAGAACAGAGTCACACGTTTAGAAAACACACTATGGCTGCTGAACGGGAAAGGTGAGGTGGGGTGATGCATAAAACAAGGGTTTCAAATTAGCTCCGATACCGTTCCATAAACCCAATATGTAAGAGACAAGACCTATTCCTTTTTCAGTGAACTGGACTCAACACCCCCTATTCACCGCACAAGAATATATCTGACTAGTAAGAATCTTCAAACCTATGTATTGATATCTCTCTATAAGTGAGTCAAGGGGGTGTAAAGCGGCATAAACACAGCCGTGAAAAGCAGCTAAACCCCATTATAAAAATAAATTACTTTTCAAAACCCGTGAAACAAAGGCAGTGAAAGAGAGAGAAATTCTTACAAAATTCGTTCAGGGGCTGTGATGCAACCTGGATTGACCAAATCTAGACCCACAGCTGATTGAGACATAAGGGTGGACACTCTTGGGGCTGAGAGGTTCGGTGAGGTTGGGTGAGCCAACGCAGACCCTTTCAAGTAATACTGCATGGTACCCATCCCATGGGTCCCAAATCTCCAGGTTCAAGGGCATCTTCCTACGTCGAAAACAGGCATGAGAAAGCCAGAAGATGGTACACCGTGTGATCGGGAAAGGTTTCTAAAACGCACCTCATTTCTCATCTCCTTTGCTCGGGTTCGCCATTCCAGCCGATTTACTAGCCATCTCCCTCCTTGGAGAATCAGCACCTTTAACCTCCTGTTCCGTACAGGTTGCAATTTGTCCTGAGGATGAACGGGAAGAGGGGGAACCAATGAGAGACTAGCTCTAGGTGTTGGGACAGGCACAGGTCACTCTATTTTCCCATCAGGAAGAAGAATTAAGCACAAGCTCAGCCTGCCCCCCAGAACCAGAAGAGGGCCTGAAGCAATCCTGCGCTTTTGCGGCCAGCTCCCAAAAAAGCGAGTTGAAAAATGGAGCTCAGGGGCACTGCAATTCACAAACCTGCAGAGTTTTAAATGATACCTCTCGTCCACAAATATATTAAGGGAAGGCAACGAAGAGGCTTTGAAAGCAAGGCAGAATTGCAGGAAACAGATTTCAGGAGGTAGATTCGAATCGCCTTGAAAGCACATGAAAAGCGGCAAAACGTGGACAATGATGCCCTTGGCCAAAAAGGGCGTATGCGTTTTTTCCTGAATATATTCAGGAAAAAACGCATACGCCCTTTTTGGCCAACCAAGCAACCTGGAAAGGCCAATCAGCGCTCCAAAGAAGTCTCGCTTCCCAGCGGGCAAAAGGGCCATGCGGAAAAAAGTGTCCAAACCAGAAATGCAGGACCGGCCATGGAGAAATGGGAGCCTTGCTACGCTGACGGGTGGGATGTAAATTGCCAACAGCCACTCTGGAGAAGTGTACGGTGTGTTCTGAAACATCTAAAAAACACAGCTTGGAGAGCATAGGGCACTTCCACTCATGGGCGTATAAATTGGGAAAACTAAAAATCAGCAAGACACAGGCACCACAAAGTTTAGGGCTGCTCTGTTGACAAGAACCCCCACTTCATTACACCTTAAATATCCTAGGAAAGAGAAAAATGGATAAAGAAGTTGGGGTCCTCATGTACAATGGAATATCACTCAGCCATGAAATCCACGTCATAAGGCTAGTAGCAGCACGATGAGTGGATTTAGGTACGACGATTCTAAGTGAAATAAGTCACACAGAAAAAGACACTTATCATAAGATATCACTTCTAGAGGGAATGTAAAAACCGCTACACTTGAACTGAATTACAAAACAGAACAGAGTCACACGTTTAGAAAACACACTATGGCTGCTGAACGGGAAAGGTGAGGTGGGGTGATGCATAAAACAAGGGTTTCAAATTAGCTCCGATACCGTTCCATAAACCCAATATGTAAGAGACAAGACCTATTCCTTTTTCAGTGAACTGGACTCAACACCCCCTATTCACCGCACAAGAATATATCTGACTAGTAAGAATCTTCAAACCTATGTATTGATATCTCTCTATAAGTGAGTCAAGGGGGTGTAAAGCGGCATAAACACAGCCGTGAAAAGCAGCTAAACCCCATTATAAAAATAAATTACTTTTCAAAACCCGTGAAACAAAGGCAGTGAAAGAGAGAGAAATTCTTACAAAATTCGTTCAGGGGCTGTGATGCAACCTGGATTGACCAAATCTAGACCCACAGCTGATTGAGACATAAGGGTGGACACTCTTGGGGCTGAGAGGTTCGGTGAGGTTGGGTGAGCCAACGCAGACCCTTTCAAGTAATACTGCATGGTACCCATCCCATGGGTCCCAAATCTCCAGGTTCAAGGGCATCTTCCTACGTCGAAAACAGGCATGAGAAACCCAGAAGATGGTACACCGTGTGATCGGGAAAGGTTTCTAAAACGCACCTCATTTCTCATCTCCTTTGCTCGGGTTCGCCATTCCAGCCGATTTACTAGCCATCTCCCTCCTTGGAGAATCAGCACCTTTAACCTCCTGTTCCGTACAGGTTGCAATTTGTCCTGAGGATGAACGGGAAGAGGGGGAACCAATGAGAGACTAGCTCTAGGTGTTGGGACAGGCACAGGTCCCTCTATTTTCCCATCAGGAAGAAGAATTAAGCACAAGCTCAGCCTGCCCCCCAGAACCAGAAGAGGGCCTGAAGCAATCTTGCGCTTTTGCGGCCAGCTCCCAAAAAAGCGAGTTGAAAAATGGAGCTCAGGGGCACTGCAATTCACAAACCTGCAGAGTTTTAAATG
Organism: Balaenoptera acutorostrata; assembly: GCF_949987535.1. Classification (NCBI taxonomy): domain Eukaryota; kingdom Metazoa; phylum Chordata; class Mammalia; order Artiodactyla; family Balaenopteridae; genus Balaenoptera; species Balaenoptera acutorostrata. Next base: position 35,723 of record NW_026646036.1, on the reverse strand, counting down.
ATACCTCTCGTCCACAAATATATTAAGGGAAGGCAACGAAGAGGCTTTGAAAGCAAGGCAGAATTGCAGGAAACAGATTTCAGGAGGTAGATTCGAATCGCCTTGAAAGCACATGAAAAGCGGCAAAACGTGGACAATGATGCCCTTGGCCAAAAAGGGCGTATGCGTTTTTTCCTGAATATATTCAGGAAAAAACGCATACGCCCTTTTTGGCCAACCAAGCAACCTGGAAAGGCCAATCAGCGCTCCAAAGAAGTCTCGCTTCCCAGCGGGCAAAAGGGCCATGCGGAAAAAAGTGTCCAAACCAGAAATGCAGGACCGGCCATGGAGAAATGGGAGCCTTGCTACGCTGATGGGTGGGATGTAAATTGCCAACAGCCACTCTGGAGAAGTGTACGGTGTGTTCTGAAACATCTAAAAAACACAGCTTGGAGAGCATAGGGCACTTCCACTCATGGGCGTATAAATTGGGAAAACTAAAAATCAGCAAGACACAGGCACCCCAAAGTTTAGGGCTGCTCTGTGGACAAGAACCCCCACTTCATTACACCTTAAATATCCTAGGAAAGAGAAAAATGGATAAAGAAGTTGTGGTCCTCATGTACAATGGAATATCACTCAGCCATGAAATCCACGTCATAAGGCTAGTAGCAGCACGATGAGTGGATTTAGGTACGACGATTCTAAGTGAAATAAGTCACACAGAAAAAGACACTTATCATAAGATATCACTTAGAGAGGGAATGTAAAAACCGCTACACTTGAACTGAATTACAAAACAGAACAGAGTCACACGTTTAGAAAACACACTATGGCTGCTGAACGGGAAAGGTGAGGTGGGGTGATGCATAAAACAAGGGTTTCAAATTAGCTCAGATACCGTTCCATAAACCCAATATGTAAGATTCAGGACCTATTCCTTTTTCAGTGAACTGGACTCAACACCCCCTATTCACCGCACAAGAATATATCTGACTAGTAAGAAACTTCAAACCTATGTATTGATATCTCTCTGTAAGTGAGTCAAGGGGGTGTAAAGCGGCATAAACACAGCGTGAAAAGCAGCTAAACCCCATTATAAAAATAAATTACTTTTCAAAACCCGTGAAACAAAGGCAGTGAAAGAGAGAGAAATTCTTACAAAATTCGTTCAGGGGCTGTGATGCAACCTGGATTGACCATATCTAGACCCACAGCTGATTGAGACATAAGGGTGGACACTCTTGGGGATGAGAGGTTCGGTGAGGTTGGGTGAGCCAACGCAGACCCTTTCAAGTAATACTGCATGGTACCCATCCCATGGGTCCCAAATCTCCAGGTTCAAGGGCATCTTCCTACATCGAAAACAGGCATGAGAAACCCAGAAGATGGTACACCGTGTGATCGGGAAAGGTTTCTAAAACGCACCTCATTTCTCATCTCCTTTGCTCGGGTTCGCCATTCCAGCCGATTTACTAGCCATCTCCCTCCTTGGAGAATCAGCACCTTTAACCTCCTGTTCCGTACAGGTTGCAATTTGTCCTGAGGATGAACCGGAAGAGGGGGAACCAATGAGAGACTAGCTCTAGGTGTTGGGACAGGCACAGGTCACTCTATTTTCCCATCAGGAAGGAGAATTAAGCACAAGCTCAGCCTGCCCCCCAGAACCAGAAGAGGGCCTGAAGCAATCCTGCGCTTTTGCGGCCAGCTCCCAAAAAAGCGAGTTGAAAAATGGAGCTCAGGGGCACTGCAATTCACAAACCTGCAGAGTTTTAAATGATACCTCTCGTCCACAAATATATTAAGGGAAGGCAACGAAGAGGCTTTGAAAGCAAGGCAGAATTGCAGGAAACAGATTTCAGGAGGTAGATTCGAATCGCCTTGAAAGCACATGAAAAGCGGCAAAACGTGGACAATGATGCCCTTGGCCAAAAAGGGCGTATGCGTTTTTTCCTGAATATATTCAGGAAAAAACGCATACGCCATTTTTGGCTAAGCAAGCCACCTGGAAAGGCCAATCAGCGCTCCAAAGAAGTCTCGCTTCCCAGCGGGCAAAAGGGCCATGCGGAAAAAAGTGTCCAAACCAGAAATGCAGGACCGGCCATGGAGAAATGGGAGCCTTGCTACGCTGATGGGTGGGATGTAAATTGCCAACAGCCACTCTGGAGAAGTGTACGGTGTGTTCTGAAACATCTAAAAAACACAGCTTGGAGAGCATAGGGCACTTCCACTCATGGGCGTATAAATTGGGAAAACTAAAAATCAGCAAGACACAGGCACCCCAAAGTTTAGGGCTGCTCTGTTGACAAGAACCCCCACTTCATTACACCTTAAATATCCTAGGAAAGAGAAAAATGGATAAAGAAGTTGGGGTCCTCATGTACAATGGAATATCACTCAGCCATGAAATCCACGTCATAAGGCTAGTAGCAGCACGATGAGTGGATTTAGGTACGATGATTCTAAGTGAAATAAGTCACACAGAAAAACACACTTATCATAAGATATCACTTAGAGAGGGAATGTAAAAACCGCTACACTTGAACTGAATTACAAAACAGAACAGAGTCACACGTTTAGAAAACACACTACGGCTGCTGAACGGGAAAGGTGAGGTGGGGTGATGCATAAAACAAGGGTTTCAAATTAGCTCAGATACCGTTCCATAAACCCAATATGTAAGAGACAAGACCTATTCCTTTTTCAGTGAACTGGACTCAACACCCCCTATTCACCGCACAAGAATATATCTGACTAGTAAGAATCTTCAAACCTATGTATTGATATCTCTCTGTAAGTGAGTCAAGGGGGTGTAAAGCGGCATAAACACAGCCGTGAAAAGCAGCTAAACCCCATTATAAAAATAAATTACTTTTCAAAACCCGTGAAACAAAGGCAGTGAAAGAGAGAGAAATTCTTACAAAATTCGTTCAGGGGCTGTGATGCAACCTGGATTGACCATATCTAGACCCACAGCTGATTGAGACATAAGGGTGCACACTCTTGGGGCTGAGAGGTTCGGTGAGGTTGGGTGAGCCAACGCAGACCCTTTCAAGTAATACTGCATGGTACCCATCCCATGGGTCCCAAATCTCCAGGTTCAAGGGCATCTTCCTACGTCGAAAACAGGCATGAGAAACCCAGAAGATGGTACACCGTGTGATCGGGAAAGGTTTCTAAAACGCACCTCATTTCTCATCTCCTTTGCTCGGGTTCGCCATTCCAGCCGATTTACTAGCCATCTCCCTCCTTGGAGAATCAGCACCTTTACCCTCCTGTTCCATACAGGTTGCAATTTGTCCTGAGGATGAACGGGAAGAGGGGGAACCAATGAGAGACAAGCTCCAGGGGTTGGGACAGGCACAGGTCACTCTATTTTCCCATCAGGAAGAAGAATTAAGCACAAGCTCAGCCTGCCCCCCAGAACCAGAAGAGGGCCTGAAGCAATCCTGCGCTTTTGCGGCCAGCTCCCAAAAAAGCGAGTTGAAAAATGGAGCTCAGGGGCACTGCAATTCACAAACCTGCAGAGTTTTAAATGATACCTCTCGTCCACAAATATATTAAGGGAAGGCAACGAAGAGGCTTTGAAAGCAAGGCAGAATTGCAGGAAACAGATTTCAGGAGGTAGATTCGAATCGCCTTGAAAGCACATGAAAAGCGGCAAAACGTGGACAATGATGCCCTTGGCCAAAAAGGGCGTATGCGTTTTTTCCTGAATATATTCAGGAAAAAACGCATACGCCCTTTTTGGCCAACCAAGCAACCTGGAAAGGCCAATCAGCGCTCCAAAGAAGTCTCGCTTCCCAGCGGGCAAAAGGGCCATGCGGAAAAAAGTGTCCAAACCAGAAATGCAGGACCGGCCATGGAGAAATGGGAGCCTTGCTACGCTGACGGGTGGGATGTAAATTGCCAACAGCCACTCTGGAGAAGTGTACGGTGTGTTCTGAAACATCTAAAAAACACAGCTTGGAGAGCATAGGGCACTTCCACTCATGGGCGTATAAATTGGGAAAACTAAAAATCAGCAAGACACAGGCACCCCAAAGTTTAGGGCTGCTCTGTTGACAAGAACCCCCACTTCATTACACCTTAAATATCCTAGGAAAGAGAAAAATGGATAAAGAAGTTGTGGTCCTCATGTACAATGGAATATCACTCAGCCATGAAATCCACGTCATAAGGCTAGTAGCAGCACGATGAGTGGATTTAGGTACGACGATTCTAAGTGAAATAAGTCACACAGAAAAAGACACTTATCATAAGATATCACTTCGAGAGGGAATGTAAAAACCGCTACACTTGAACTGAATTACAAAACAGAACAGAGTCACACGTTTAGAAAACACACTATGGCTGCTGAACGGGAAAGGTGAGGTGGGGTGATGCATAAAACAAGGGTTTCAAATTAGCTCAGATACCGTTCCATAAACCCAATATGTAAGAGACAAGACCTATTCCTTTTTCAGTGAACTGGACTCAACACCCCCTATTCACCGCACAAGAATATATCTGACTAGTAAGAATCTTCAAACCTATGTATTGATATCTCTCTGTAAGTGAGTCAAGGGGGTGTAAAGCGGCATAAACACAGCCGTGAAAAGCAGCTAAACCCCATTATAAAAATAAATTACTTTTCAAAACCCGTGAAACAAAGGCAGTGAAAGAGAGAGAAATTCTTACAAAATTCGTTCAGGGGCTGTGATGCAACCTGGATTGACCATATCTAGACCCACAGCTGATTGAGACATAAGGGTGGACACTCTTGGGGCTGAGAGGTTCGGTGAGGTTGGGTGAGCCAACGCAGACCCTTTCAAGTAATACTGCATGGTACCCATCCCATGGGTCCCAAATCTCCAGGTTCAAGGGCATCTTCCTACGTCTAAAACAGGCATGAGAAACCCAGAAGATGGTACACCGTGTGATCGGGAAAGGTTTCTAAAACGCACCTCATTTCTCATCTCCTTTGCTTGGGTTCGCCATTCCAGCCGATTTACTAGCCATCTCCCTCCTTGGAGAATCAGCACCTTTAACCTCCTGTTCCGTACAGGTTGCAATTTGTCCTGAGGATGAACGGGAAGAGGGGGAACCAATGAGAGACTAGCTCTAGGTGTTGGGTCAGGCACAGGTCACTCTATTTTCCCATCAGGAAGAAGAATTAAGCACAAGCTCAGCCTGCCCCCCAGAACCAGAAGAGGGCCTGAAGCAATCCTGCGCTTTTGCGGTCAGCTCCCAAAAAAGCGAGTTGAAAAATGGAGCTCAGGGGCACTGCAATTCACAAACCTGCAGAGTTTTAAATGATACCTCTCGTCCACAAATATATTAAGGGAAGGCAACGAAGAGGCTCTGAAAGCAAGGCAGAATTGCAGGAAACAGATTTCAGGAGGTAGATTCGAATCGCCTTGAAAGCACATGAAAAGCGGCAAAACGTGGACAATGATGCCCTTGGCCAAAAAGGGCGTATGCGTTTTTTCCTGAATATATTCAGGAAAAAACGCATACGTCCTTTTTGGCCAACCAAGCAACCTGGAAAGGCCAAGCAGCGCTCCAAAGAAGTCTCGCTTCCCAGCGGGCAAAAGGGCCATGCGGAAAAAAGTGTCCAAACCAGAAATGCAGGACCGGCCATGGAGAAATGGGAGCCTTGCTACGCTGATGGGTGGGATGTAAATTGCCAACAGCCACTCTGGAGAAGTGTACGGTGTGTTCTGAAACATCTAAAAAACACAGCTTGGAGAGCATAGGGCACTTCCACTCATGGGCGTATAAATTGGGAAAACTAAAAATCAGCAAGACACAGGCACCCCAAAGTTTAGGGCTGCTCTGTTGACAAGAACCCCCACTTCATTACACCTTAAATATCCTAGGAAAGAGAAAAATGGATAAAGAAGTTGGGGTCCTCATGTACAATGGAATATCACTCAGCCATGAAATCCACGTCATAAGGCTAGTAGCAGCACGATGAGTGGATTTAGGTACGACGATTCTAAGTGAAATAAGTCACACAGAAAAAGACACTTATCATAAGATATCACTTCTAGAGGGAATGTAAAAACCGCTACACTTGAACTGAATTACAAAACAGAACAGAGTCACACGTTTAGGAAACACACTACGGCTGCTGAACGGGAAAGGTGAGGTGGGGTGATGCATAAAACAAATGTTTCAAATTAGCTCAGATACCGTTCCATAAACCCAATATGTAAGAGACAAGACCTATTCCTTTTTCAGTGAACTGGACTCAACACCCCCTATTCACCGCACAAGAATATATCTGACTAGGAAGAATCTTCAAACCTATGTATTGATATCTCTCTGTAAGTGAGTCAAGGGGGCGTAAAGCGGCATAAACACAGCCGTGAAAAGCAGCTAAACCCCATTATAAAAATAAATTACTTTTCAAAACCCGTGAAACAAAGACAGTGAAAGAGAGAGAAATTCTTACAAAATTCGTTCAGGGGCTGTGATGCAACCTGGATTGACCATATCTAGACCCACAGCTGATTGAGACATAAGGGTGGACACTCTTGGGGCTGAGAGGTTCGGTGAGGTTGGGTGAGCCAACGCAGACCCTTTCAAGTAATACTGCATGGTACCCATCCCATGGGTCCCAAATCTCCAGGTTCAAGGGCATCTTCCTACGTCGAAAACAGGCATGAGAAACCCAGAAGATGGTACACCGTGTGATCGGGAAAGGTTTCTAAAACGCACCTCATTTCTCATCTCCTTTGCTCGGGTTCGCCATTCCAGCCGATTTACTAGCCATCTCCCTCCTTGGAGAATCAGCACCTTTAACCTCCTGTTCCGTACAGGTTGCAATTTGTCCTGAGGATGAACGGGAAGAGGGGGAACCAATGAGAGACTAGCTCTAGGTGTTGGGACAGGCACAGGTCACTCTATTTTCCCATCAGGAAGAAGAATTAAGCAGAAGCTCAGCCTGCCCCCCAGAACCAGAAGAGGGCCTGAAGCAATCCTGCGCTTTTGCGGCCAGCTCCCAAAAAAGCGAGTTGAAAAATGGAGCTCAGGGGCACTGCAATTCACAAACCTGCAGAGTTTTAAATGATACCTCTCGTCCACAAATATATTAAGGGAAGGCAACGAAGAGGCTTTGAAAGCAAGGCAGAATTGCAGGAAACAGATTTCAGGAGGTAGATTCGAATCGCCTTGAAAGCACATGAAAAGCGGCAAAACGTGGACAATGATGCCCTTGGCCAAAAAGGGCGTATGCGTTTTTTCCTGAATATATTCAGGAAAAAACGCATACGCCCTTTTTGGCCAACCAAGCAACCTGGAAAGGCCAATCAGCGCTCCAAAGAAGTCTCGCTTCCCAGCGGGCAAAAGGGCCATGCGGAAAAAAGTGTCCAAACCAGAAATGCAGGACCGGCCATGGAGAAATGGGAGCCTTGCTACGCTGATGGGTGGGATGTAAATTGCCAACAGCCACTCTGGAGAAGTGTACGGTGTGTTCTGAAACATCTAAAAAACACAGCTTGGAGAGCATAGGGCACTTCCACTCATGGGCGTATAAATTGGGAAAACTAAAAATCAGCAAGACACAGGCACCCCAAAGTTTAGGGCTGCTCTGTTGACAAGAACCCCCACTTCATTACACCTTAAATATCCTAGGAAAGCGAAAAATGGATAAAGAAGTTGGGGTCCTCATGTACAATGGAATATCACTCAGCCATGAAATCCACGTCATAAGGCTAGTAGCAGCACGATGAGTGGATTTAGGTACGACGATTCTAAGTGAAATAAGTCACACAGAAAAGACACTTATCATAAGATATCACTTCTAGAGGGAATGTAAAAACCGCTACACTTGAACTGAATTGCAAAACAGAACAGAGTCACACGTTTAGGAAACACACTATGGCTGCTGAACGGGAAAGGTGAGGTGGGGTGATGCATAAAACAAGGGTTTCAAATTAGCTCAGATACCGTTCCATAAACCCAATATGTAAGAGACAAGACCTATTCCTTTTTCAGTGAACTGGACTCAACACCCCCTATTCACCGCACAAGAATATATCTGACTAGTAAGAATCTTCAAACCTATGTATTGATATCTCTACGTAAGTGAGTCAAGGGGGTGTAAAGCGGCATAAACACAGCCGTGAAAAGCAGCTAAACCCCAATATAAAAATAAATTACTTTTCAAAACCCGTGAAACAAAGACAGTGAAAGAGAGAGAAATTCTTACAAAATTCGTTCAGGGGCTGTGATGCAACCTGGATTGACCATATCTAGACCCACAGCTGATTGAGACATAAGGGTGGACACTCTTGGGGCTGAGAGGTTCGGTGAGGTTGGGTGAGCCAACGCAGACCCTTTCAAGTAATACTGCATGGTACCCATCCCATGGGTCCCAAATCTCCAGGTTCAAGGGCATCTTCCTATGTCGAAAACAGGCATGAGAAACCCAGAAGATGGTACACCGTGTGATCGGGAAAGGTTTCTAAAACGCACCTCATTTCTCATCTCCTTTGCTCGGGTTCGCCATTCCAGCCGATTTACTAGCCATCTCCCTCCTTGGAGAATCAGGACCTTTAACCTCCTGTTCCGTACAGGTTGCAATTTGTCCTGAGGATGAAGGGGAAGAGGGGGAACCAATGAGAGACTAGCTCTAGGTGTTGGGAAAGGCACAGGTCACTCTATTTTCCCATCAGGAAGAAGAATTAAGCACAAGCTCAGCCTGCCCCCCAGAACCAGAAGAGGGCCTGAAGCAATCCTGCGCTTTTGCGGCCAGCTCCCAAAAAAGCGAGTTGAAAAATGGAGCTCAGGGGCACTGCAATTCACAAACCTGCAGAGTTTTAAATGATACCTCTCGTCCACAAATATATTAAGGGAAGGCAACGAAGAGGCTTTGAAAGCAAGGCAGAATTGCAGGAAACAGATTTCAGGAGGTAGATTCGAATCGCCTTGAAAGCACATGAAAAGCGGCAAAACGTGGACAATGATGCCCTTGGCCAAAAAGGGCGTATGCGTTTTTTCCTGAATATATTCAGGAAAAAACGCATACGCCCTTTTTGGCCAACCAAGCAACCTGGAAAGGCCAATCAGCGCTCCAAAGAAGTCTCGCTTCCCAGCGGGCAAAAGGGCCATGCGGAAAAAAGTGTCCAAACCAGAAATGCAGGACCGGCCATGGAGAAATGGGAGCCTTGCTACGCTGATGGGTGGGATGTAAATTGCCAACAGCCACTCTGGAGAAGTGTACGGTGTGTTCTGAAACATCTAAAAAACACAGCTTGGAGAGCATAGGGCACTTCCACTCATGGGCGTATAAATTGGGAAAACTAAAAATCAGCAAGACACAGGCACCCCAAAGTTTAGGGCTGCTCTGTTGACAAGAACCCCCACTTCATTACACCTTAAATATCCTAGGAAAGAGAAAAATGGATAAAGAAGTTGTGGTCCTCATGTACAATGGAATATCACTCAGCCATGAAATCCACGTCATAAGGCTAGTAGCAGCACGATGAGTGGATTTAGGTACGACGATTCTAAGTGAAATAAGTCACACAGAAAAGACACTTATCATAAGATATCACTTCTAGAGGGAATGTAAAAACCGCTACACTTGAACTGAATTGCAAAACAGAACAGAGTCACACGTTTAGGAAACACACTATGGCTGCTGAACGGGAAAGGTGAGGTGGGGTGATGCATAAAAGAAGGGTTTCAAATTAGCTCCGATACCGTTCCATAAACCCAATATGTAAGAGACAAGACCTATTCCTTTTTCAGTGAACTGGACTCAACACCCCCTATTCACCGCACAAGAATATATCTGACTAGTAAGAATCTTCAAACCTATGTATTGATATCTCTCCGTAAGTGAGTCAAGGGGGTGTAAAGCGGCATAAACACAGCCGTGAAAAGCAGCTAAACCCCATTATAAAAATAAATTACTTTTCAAAACCCGTGAAACAAAGACAGTGAAAGAGAGAGAAATTCTTACAAAATTCGTTCAGGGGCTGTGATGCAACCTGGATTGACCATATCTAGACCCACAGCTGATTGAGACATAAGGGTGGACACTCTTGGGGCTGAGAGGTTCGGTGAGGTTGGGTGAGCCAACGCAGACCCTTTCAAGTAATACTGCATGGTACCCATCCCATGGGTCCCAAATCTCCAGGTTCAAGGGCATCTTCCTACGTCGAAAACAGGCATGAGAAACCCAGAAGATGGTACACCGTGTGATCGGGAAAGGTTTCTAAAACGCACCTCATTTCTCATCTCCTTTGCTCGGGTTCGCCATTCCAGCCGATTTACTAGCCATCTCCCTCCTTGGAGAATCAGCACCTTTAACCTCCTGTTCCGTACAGGTTGCAATTTGTCCTGAGGATGAACGGGAAGAGGGGGAACCAATGAGAGACTAGCTCTAGGTGTTGGGACAGGCACAGGTCACTCTATTTTCCCATCAGGAAGAAGAATTAAGCACAAGCTCAGCCTGCCCCCCAGAACCAGAAGAGGGCCTGAAGCAATCCTGCGCTTTGGCGGCCATCTCCCAAAAAAGCAAGTTGAAAAATGGAGCTCAGGGGCACTGCAATTCACAAACCTGCAGAGTTTTAAATGATACCTCTCGTCCACAAATATATTAAGGGAAGGCAACGAAGAGGCTTTGAAAGCAAGGCAGAATTGCAGGAAACAGATTTCAGGAGGTAGATTCGAATCGCCTTGAAAGCACATGAAAAGCGGCAAAACGTGGACAATGATGCCCTTGGCCAAAAAGGGCGTATGCGTTTTTTCCTGAATATATTCAGGAAAAAACGCATACGCCCTTTTTGGCCAACCAAGCAACCTGGAAAGGCCAATCAGCGCTCCAAAGAAGTCTCGCTTCCCAGCGGGCAAAAGGGCCATGCGGAAAAAAGTGTCCAAACCAGAAATGCAGGACCGGCCATGGAGAAATGGGAGCCTTGCTACGCTGATGGGTGGGATGTAAATTGCCAACAGCCACTCTGGAGAAGTGTACGGTGTGTTCTGAAACATCTAAAAAACACAGCTTGGAGAGCATAGGGCACTTCCACTCATGGGCGTATAAATTGGGAAAACTAAAAATCAGCAAGACACAGGCACCCCAAAGTTTAGGGCTGCTCTGTTGACAAGAACCCCCAATTCATTACACCTTAAATACCCTAGGAAAGAGAAAAATGGATAAAGAAGTTGTGGTCCTCATGTACAATGGAATATCACTCAGCCATGAAATCAACGTCATAAGGCTAGTAGCAGCACGATGAGTGGATTTAGGTACGAAGATTCTAAGTGAAATAAGTCACACAGAAAAAGACACTTATCATAAGATATCACTTAGAGACGGAATGTAAAAACCGCTACACTTGAACTGAATTGCAAAACAGAACAGAGTCACACGTTTAGGAAACACACTATGGCTGCTGAACGGGAAAGGTGAGGTGGGGTGATGCATAAAACAAGGGTTTCAAATTAGCTCCGATACCGTTCCATAAACCCAATATGTAAGAGACAAGACCTATTCCTTTTTCAGTGAACTGGACTCAACACCCCCTATTCACCGCACAAGAATATATCTGACTAGTAAGAATCTTCAAACCTATGTATTGATATCTCTCCGTAAGTGAGTCAAGGGGGTGTAAAGCGGCATAAACACAGCCGTGAAAAGCAGCTAAACCCCATTATAAAAATAAATTACTTTTCAAAACCCGTGAAACAAAGACAGTGAAAGAGAGAGAAATTCTTACAAAATTCGTTCAGGGGCTGTGATGCAACCTGGATTGACCATATCTAGACCCACAGCTGATTGAGACATAAGGGTGGACACTCTTGGGGCTGAGAGGTTCGGTGAGGTTGGGTGAGCCAACGCAGACCCTTTCAAGTAATACTGCATGGTACCCATCCCATGGGTCCCAAATCTCCAGGTTCAAGGGCATCTTCCTACGTCGAAAACAGGCATGAGAAACCCAGAAGATGGTACACCGTGTGATCGGGAAAGGTTTTCTAAAACGCACCTCATTTCTCATCTCCTTTACTCGGGTTCGCCATTCCAGCCGATTTACTAGCCATCTCTCTCCTTGGAGAATCAGCACCTTTAACCTCCTGTTCCGTACAGGTTGCAATTTGTCCTGAGGATGAACGGGAAGAGGGGGAACCAATGAGAGACTAGCTCTAGGTGTTGGGACAGGCACAGGTCACTCTATTTTCCCATCAGGAAGAAGAATTAAGCACAAGCTCAGCCTGCCCCCCAGAACCAGAAGAGGGCCTGAAGCAATCCTGCGCTTTGGCGGCCAGCTCCCAAAAAAGCGAGTTGAAAAATGGAGCTCAGGGGCACTGCAATTCACAAACCTGCAGAGTTTTAAATGATACCTCTCGTCCACAAATATATTAAGGGAAGGCAACGAAGAGGCTTTGAAAGCAAGGCAGAATTGCAGGAAACAGATTTCAGGAGGTAGATTCGAATCGCCTTGAAAGCACATGAAAAGCGGCAAAACGTGGACAATGATGCCCTTGGCCAAAAAGGGCGTATGCGTTTTTTCCTGAATATATTCAGGAAAAAACGCATACGCCCTTTTTGGCCAACCAAGCAACCTGGAAAGGCCAATCAGCGCTCCAAAGAAGTCTCGCTTCCCAGCGGGCAAAAGGGCCATGCGGAAAAAAGTGTTCAAACCAGAAATGCAGGACCGGCCATGGAGAAATGGGAGCCTTGCTACGCTGATGGGTGGGATGTAAATTGCCAACAGCCACTCTGGAGAAGTGTACGGTGTGTTCTGAAACATCTAAAAAACACAGCTTGGAGAGCATAGGGCACTTCCACTCATGGGCGTATAAATTGGGAAAACTAAAAATCAGCAAGACACAGGCACCCCAAAGTTTAGGGCTGCTCTGTTGACAAGAACCCCCACTTCATTACACCTTAAATATCCTAGGAAAGAGAAAAATGGATAAAGAAGTTGGGGTCCTCATGTACAATGGAATATCACTCAGCCATGAAATCAACGTCATAAGGCTAGTAGCAGCACGATGAGTGGATTTAGGTACGACGATTCTAAGTGAAATAAGTCACACAGAAAAAGACACTTATCATAAGATATCACTTCTAGAGGGAATGTAAAAACCGCTACACTTGAACTGAATTGCAAAACAGAACAGAGTCACACGTTTAGGAAACACACTATGGCTGCTGAACGGGAAAGGTGAGGTGGGGTGATGCATAAAACAAGGGTTTCAAATTAGCTCCGATACCGTTCCATAAACCCAATATGTAAGAGACAAGACCTATTCCTTTTTCAGTGAACTGGACTCAACACCCCCTATTCACCACACAAGAATATATCTGACTAGTAAGAATCTTCAAACCTATGTATTGATATCTCTCCGTAAGTGAGTCAAGGGGGTGTAAAGCGGCATAAACACAGCCGTGAAAAGCAGCTAAACCCCATTATAAAAATAAATTACTTTTCAAAACCCGTGAAACAAAGACAGTGAAAGAGAGAGAAATTCTTACAAAATTCGTTCAGGGGCTGTGATGCAACCTGGATTGACCATATCTAGACCCACAGCTGATTGAGACATAAGGGTGGACACTCTTGGGGCTGAGAGTTTCGGTGAGGTTGGGTGAGCCAACGCAGACCCTTTCAAGTAATACTGCATGGTACCCATCCCATGGGTCCCAAATCTCCAGGTTCAAGGGCATCTTCCTACGTCGAAAACAGGCATGAGAAACCCAGAAGATGGTACACCGTGTGATCGGGAAAGGTTTTCTAAAACGCACCTCATTTCTCATCTCCTTTACTCGGGTTCGCCATTCCAGCCGATTTACTAGCCATCTCTCTCCTTGGAGAATCAGCACCTTTAACCTCCTGTTCCGTACAGGTTGCAATTTGTCCTGAGGATGAACGGGAAGAGGGGGAACCAATGAGAGACTAGCTCTAGGTGTTGGGACAGGCACAGGTCACTCTATTTTCCCATCAGGAAGAAGAATTAAGCACAAGCTCAGCCTGCCCCCCAGAACCAGAAGAGGGCCTGAAGCAATCCTGCGCTTTTGCGGCCAGCTCCCAAAAAAGCGAGTTGAAAAATGGAGCTCAGGGGCACTGCAATTCACAAACCTGCAGAGTTTTAAATGATACCTCTCGTCCACAAATATATTAAGGGAAGGCAACGAAGAGGCTTTGAAAGCAAGGCAGAATTGCAGGAAACAGATTTCAGGAGGTAGATTCGAATCGCCTTGAAAGCACATGAAAAGCGGCAAAACGTGGACAATGATGCCCTTGGCCAAAAAGGGCGTATGCGTTTTTTCCTGAATATATTCAGGAAAAAACGCATACGCCCTTTTTGGCCAACCAAGCAACCTGGAAAGGCCAATCAGCGCTCCAAAGAAGTCTCGCTTCCCAGCGGGCAAAAGGGCCATGCGGAAAAAAGTGTCCAAACCAGAAATGCAGGACCGGCCATGGAGAAATGGGAGCCTTGCTACGCTGATGGGTGGGATGTAAATTGCCAACAGCCACTCTGGAGAAGTGTACGGTGTGTTCTGAAACATCTAAAAAACACAGCTTGGAGAGCATAGGGCACTTCCACTCATGGGCGTATAAATTGGGAAAACTAAAAATCAGCAAGACACAGGCACCCCAAAGTTTAGGGCTGCTCTGTGGACAGGAACCCCCACTTCATTACACCTTAAATATCCTAGGAAAGAGAAAAATGGATAAAGTAGTTGTGGTCCTCATGTACAATGGAATATCACTCAGCCATGAAATCAACGTCATAAGGCTAGTAGCAGCACGATGAGTGGATTTAGGTACGACGATTCTAAGTGAAATAAGTCACACAGAAAAAGACACTTATCATAAGATATCACTTAGAGAGGGAATGTAAAAACCGCTACACTTGAACTGAATTGCAAAACAGAACAGAGTCACACGTTTAGGAAACACACTATGGCTGCTGAACGGGAAAGGTGAGGTGGGGTGATGCATAAAACAAGGGTTTCAAATTAGCTCCGATACCGTTCCATAAACCCAATATGTAAGAGACAAGACCTATTCCTTTTTCAGTGAACTGGACTCAACACCCCCTATTCACCACACAAGAATATATCTGACTAGTAAGAATCTTCAAACCTATGTATTGATATCTCTCCGTAAGTGAGTCAAGGGGGTGTAAAGCGGCATAAACACAGCCGTGAAAAGCAGCTAAACCCCATTATAAAAATAAATTACTTTTCAAAACCCGTGAAACAAAGACAGTGAAAGAGAGAGAAATTCTTACAAAATTCGTTCAGGGGCTGTGATGCAACCTGGATTGACCATATCTAGACCCACAGCTGATTGAGACATAAGGGTGGACACTCTTGGGGCTGAGAGTTTCGGTGAGGTTGGGTGAGCCAACGCAGACCCTTTCAAGTAATACTGCATGGTACCCATCCCATGGGTCCCAAATCTCCAGGTTCAAGGGCATCTTCCTACGTCGAAAACAGGCATGAGAAACCCAGAAGATGGTACACCGTGTGATCGGGAAAGGTTTTCTAAAACGCACCTCATTTCTCATCTCCTTTACTCGGGTTCGCCATTCCAGCCGATTTACTAGCCATCTCTCTCCTTGGAGAATCAGCACCTTTAACCTCCTGTTCCGTACAGGTTGCAATTTGTCCTGAGGATGAACGGGAAGAGGGGGAACCAATGAGAGACTAGCTCTAGGTGTTGGGACAGGCACAGGTCACTCTATTTTCCCATCAGGAAGAAGAATTAAGCACAAGCTCAGCCTGCCCCCCAGAACCAGAAGAGGGCCTGAAGCAATCCTGCGCTTTTGCGGCCAGCTCCCAAAAAAGCGAGTTGAAAAATGGAGCTCAGGGGCACTGCAATTCACAAACCTGCAGAGTTTTAAATGATACCTCTCGTCCACAAATATATTAAGGGAAGGCAACGAAGAGGCTTTGAAAGCAAGGCAGAATTGCAGGAAACAGATTTCAGGAGGTAGATTCGAATCGCCTTGAAAGCACATGAAAAGCGGCAAAACGTGGACAATGATGCCCTTGGCCAAAAAGGGCGTATGCGTTTTTTCCTGAATATATTCAGGAAAAAACGCATACGCCCTTTTTGGCCAACCAAGCAACCTGGAAAGGCCAATCAGCGCTCCAAAGAAGTCTCGCTTCCCAGCGGGCAAAAGGGCCATGCGGAAAAAAGTGTCCAAACCAGAAATGCAGGACCGACCATGGAGAAATGGGAGCCTTGCTACGCTGATGGGTGGGATGTAAATTGCCAACAGCCACTCTGGAGAAGTGTACGGTGTGTTCTGAAACATCTAAAAAACACAGCTTGGAGAGCATAGGGCACTTCCACTCATGGGCGTATAAATTGGGAAAACTAAAAATCAGCAAGACACAGGCACCCCAAAGTTTAGGGCTGCTCTGTGGACAGGAACCCCCACTTCATTACACCTTAAATATCCTAGGAAAGAGAAAAATGGATAAAGTAGTTGTGGTCCTCATGTACAATGGAATATCACTCAGCCATGAAATCAACGTCATAAGGCTAGTAGCAGCACGATGAGTGGATTTAGGTACGACGATTCTAAGTGAAATAAGTCACACAGAAAAAGACACTTATCATAAGATATCACTTAGAGAGGGAATGTAAAAACCGCTACACTTGAACTGAATTGCAAAACAGAACAGAGTCACACTTTTAGGAAACACACTATGGCTGCTGAACGGGAAAGGTGAGGTGGGGTGATGCATAAAACAAGGGTTTCAAATTAGCTCCGATACCGTTCCATAAACCCAATATGTAAGAGACAAGACCTATTCCTTTTTCAGTGAACTGGACTCAACACCCCCTATTCACCACACAAGAATATATCTGACTAGTAAGAATCTTCAAACCTATGTATTGATATCTCTCCGTAAGTGAGTCAAGGGGGTGTAAAGCGGCATAAACACAGCCGTGAAAAGCAGCTAAACCCCATTATAAAAATAAATTACTTTTCAAAACCCGTGAAACAAAGACAGTGAAAGAGAGAGAAATTCTTACAAAATTCGTTCAGGGGCTGTGATGCAACCTGGATTGACCATATCTAGACCCACAGCTGATTGAGACATAAGGGTGGACACTCTTGGGGCTGAGAGGTTCGGTGAGGTTGGGTGAGCCAACGCAGACCCTTTCAAGTAATACTGCATGGTACCCATCCCATGGGTCCCAAATCTCCAGGTTCAAGGGCATCTTCCTACGTCGAAAACAGGCATGAGAAACCCAGAAGATGGTACACCGTGTGATCGGGAAAGGTTTTCTAAAACGCACCTCATTTCTCATCTCCTTTACTCGGGTTCGCCATTCCAGCCGATTTACTAGCCATCTCTCTCCTTGGAGAATCAGCACCTTTAACCTCCTGTTCCGTACAGGTTGCAATTTGTCCTGAGGATGAACGGGAAGAGGGGGAACCAATGAGAGACTAGCTCTAGGTGTTGGGACAGGCACAGGTCACTCTATTTTCCCATCAGGAAGAAGAATTAAGCACAAGCTCAGCCTGCCCCCCAGAACCAGAAGAGGGCCTGAAGCAATCCTGCGCTTTGGCGGCCAGCTCCCAAAAAAGCGAGTTGAAAAATGGAGCTCAGGGGCACTGCAATTCACAAACCTGCAGAGTTTTAAATGATACCTCTCGTCCACAAATATATTAAGGGAAGGCAACGAAGAGGCTTTGAAAGCAAGGCAGAATTGCAGGAAACAGATTTCAGGAGGTAGATTCGAATCGCCTTGAAAGCACATGAAAAGCGGCAAAACGTGGACAATGATGCCCTTGGCCAAAAAGGGCGTATGCGTTTTGTCCTGAATATATTCAGGAAAAAACGCATACGCCCTTTTTGGCCAACCAAGCAACCTGGAAAGGCAAATCAGCGCTCCAAAGAAGTCTCGCTTCCCAGCGGGCAAAAGGGCCATGCGGAAAAAAGTGTCCAAACCAGAAATGCAGGACCGGCCATGGAGAAATGGGAGCCTTGCTACGCTGATGGGTGGGATGTAAATTGCCAACAGCCACTCTGGAGAAGTGTACGGTGTGTTCTGAAACATCTAAAAAACACAGCTTGGAGAGCATAGGGCACTTCCACTCATGGGCGTATAAATTGGGAAAACTAAAAATCAGCAAGACACAGGCACCCCAAAGTTTAGGGCTGCTCTGTTGACAAGAACCCCCAATTCATTACACCTTAAATATCCTAGGAAAGAGAAAAATGGATAAAGAAGTTGTGCTCCTCATGTACAATGGAATATCACTCAGCCATGAAATCAACGTCATAAGGCTAGTAGCAGCACGATGAGTGGATTTAGGTACGACGATTCTAAGTGAAATAAGTCACACAGAAAAAGACACTTATCATAAGATATCACTTCTAGAGGGAATGTAAAAACCGCTACACTTGAACTGAATTGCAAAACAGAACAGAGTCACACGTTTAGGAAACACACTATGGCTGCTGAACGGGAAAGGTGAGGTGGGGTGATGCATAAAACAAGGGTTTCAAATTAGCTCCGATACCGTTCCATAAACCCAATATGTAAGAGACAAGACCTATTCCTTTTTCAGTGAACTGGACTCAACACCCCCTATTCACCGCACAAGAATATATCTGACTAGTAAGAATCTTCAAACCTATGTATTGATATCTCTCCGTAAGTGAGTCAAGGGGGTGTAAAGCGGCATAAACACAGCCGTGAAAAGCAGCTAAACCCCATTATAAAAATAAATTACTTTTCAAAACCCGTGAAACAAAGACAGTGAAAGAGAGAGAAATTCTTACAAAATTCGTTCAGGGGCTGTGATGCAACCTGGATTGACCATATCTAGACCCACAGCTGATTGAGACATAAGGGTGGACACTCTTGGGGCTGAGAGGTTCGGTGAGGTTGGGTGAGCCAACGCAGACCCTTTCAAGTAATACTGCATGGTACCCATCCCATGGGTCCCAAATCTCCAGGTTCAAGGGCATCTTCCTACGTCGAAAACAGGCATGAGAAACCCAGAAGATGGTACACCGTGTGATCGGGAAAGGTTTTCTAAAACACACCTCATTTCTCATCTCCTTTACTCGGGTTCGCCATTCCAGCCGATTTACTAGCCATCTCTCTCCTTGGAGAATCAGCACCTTTAACCTCCTGTTCCGTACAGGTTGCAATTTGTCCTGAGGATGAACGGGAAGAGGGGGAACCAATGAGAGACTAGCTCTAGGTGTTGGGACAGGCACAGGTCACTCTATTTTCCCATCAGGAAGAAGAATTAAGCACAAGCTCAGCCTGCCCCCCAGAACCAGAAGAGGGCCTGAAGCAATCCTGCGCTTTGGCGGCCAGCTCCCAAAAAAGCGAGTTGAAAAATGGAGCTCAGGGGCACTGCAATTCACAAACCTGCAGAGTTTTAAATGATACCTCTCGTCCACAAATATATTAAGGGAAGGCAACGAAGAGGCTTTGAAAGCAAGGCAGAATTGCAGGAAACAGATTTCAGGAGGTAGATTCGAATCGCCTTGAAAGCACATGAAAAGCGGCAAAACGTGGACAATGATGCCCTTGGCCAAAAAGGGCGTATGCGTTTTTTCCTGAATATATTCAGGAAAAAACGCATACGCCCTTTTTGGCCAACCAAGCAACCTGGAAAGGCCAATCAGCGCTCCAAAGAAGTCTCGCTTCCCAGCGGGCAAAAGGGCCATGCGGAAAAAAGTGTCCAAACCAGAAATGCAGGACCGGCCATGGAGAAATGGGAGCCTTGCTACGCTGATGGGTGGGATGTAAATTGCCAACAGCCACTCTGGAGAAGTGTACGGTGTGTTCTGAAACATCTAAAAAACACAGCTTGGAGAGCATAGGGCACTTCCACTCATGGGCGTATAAATTGGGAAAACTAAAAATCAGCAAGACACAGGCACCCCAAAGTTTAGGGCTGCTCTGTTGACAAGAACCCCCACTTCATTACACCTTAAATATCCTAGGAAAGAGAAAAATGGATAAAGAAGTTGGGGTCCTCATGTACAATGGAATATCACTCAGCCATGAAATCCACGTCATAAGGCTAGTAGCAGCACGATGAGTGGATTTAGGTACGACGATTCTAAGTGAAATAAGTCACACAGAAAAAGACACATATCATAAGATATCACTTCTAGAGGGAATGTAAAAACCGCTACACTTGAACTGAATTACAAAACAGAACAGAGTCACACGTTTAGAAAACACACTATGGCTGCTGAACGGGAAAGGTGAGGTGGGGTGATGCATAAAACAAGGGTTTCAAATTAGCTCAGATACCGTTCCATAAACCCAATATGTAAGAGACAAGACCTATTCCTTTTTCAGTGAACTGGACTCAACACCCCCTATTCACCGCACAAGAATATATCTGACTAGTAAGAATCTTCAAACCTATGTATTGATATCTCTCTATAAGTGAGTCAAGGGGGTGTAAAGCGGCATAAACACAGCCGTGAAAAGCAGCTAAACCCCATTATAAAAATAAATTACTTTCAAAACCCGTGAAACAAAGGCAGTGAAAGAGAGAGAAATTCTTACAAAATTCGTTCAGGGGCTGTGATGCAACCTGGATTGACCAAATCTAGACCCACAGCTGATTGAGACATAAGGGTGGACACTCTTGGGGCTGAGAGGTTCGGTGAGGTTGAGTGAGCCAACGCAGACCCTTTCAAGTAATACTGCATGGTACCCATCCCATGGGTCCCAAATCTCCAGGTTCAAGGGCATCTTCCTACGTCGAAAACAGGCATGAGAAAGCCAGAAGATGGTACACCGTGTGATCGGGAAAGGTTTCTAAAACGCACCTCATTTCTCATCTCCTTTGCTCGGGTTCGCCATTCCAGCCGATTTACTAGCCATCTCCCTCCTTGGAGAATCAGCACCTTTAACCTCCTGTTCCGTACAGGTTGCAATTTGTCCTGAGGATGAACGGGAAGAGGGGGAACCAATGAGAGACTAGCTCTAGGTGTTGGGACAGGCACAGGTCACTCTATTTTCCCATCAGGAAGAAGAATTAAGCACAAGCTCAGCCTGCCCCCCAGAACCAGAAGAGGGCCTGAAGCAATCCTGCGCTTTGGCGGCCAGCTCCCAAAAAAGCGAGTTGAAAAATGGAGCTCAGGGGCACTGCAATTCACAAACCTGCAGAGTTTTAAATGATACCTCTCGTCCACAAATATATTAAGGGAAGGCAACGAAGAGGCTTTGAAAGCAAGGCAGAATTGCAGGAAACAGATTTCAGGAGGTAGATTCGAATCGCCTTGAAAGCACATGAAAAGCGGCAAAACGTGGACAATGATGCCCTTGGCCAAAAAGGGCGTATGCGTTTTTTCCTGAATATATTCAGGAAAAAACGCATACGCCCTTTTTGGCCAACCAAGCAACCTGGAAAGGCCAATCAGCGCTCCAAAGAAGTCTCGCTTCCCAGCGGGCAAAAGGGCCATGCGGAAAAAAGTGTCCAAACCAGAAATGCAGGACCGGCCATGGAGAAATGGGAGCCTTGCTACGCTGATGGGTGGGATGTAAATTGCCAACAGCCACTCTGGAGAAGTGTACGGTGTGTTCTGAAACATCTAAAAAACACAGCTTGGAGAGCATAGGGCACTTCCACTCATGGGCGTATAAATTGGGAAAACTAAAAATCAGCAAGACACAGGCACCCCAAAGTTTAGGGCTGCTCTGTTGACAAGAACCCCCACTTCATTACACCTTAAATATCCTAGGAAAGAGAAAAATGGATAAAGAAGTTGGGGTCCTCATGTACAATGGAATATCACTCAGCCATGAAATCCACGTCATAAGGCTAGTAGCAGCACGATGAGTGGATTTAGGTACGACGATTCTAAGTGAAATAAGTCACACAGAAAAAGACACATATCATAAGATATCACTTCTAGAGGGAATGTAAAAACCGCTACACTTGAACTGAATTACAAAACAGAACAGAGTCACACGTTTAGAAAACACACTATGGCTGCTGAACGGGAAAGGTGAGGTGGGGTGATGCATAAAACAAGGGTTTCAAATTAGCTCAGATACCGTTCCATAAACCCAATATGTAAGAGACAAGACCTATTCCTTTTTCAGTGAACTGGACTCAACACCCCCTATTCACCGCACAAGAATATATCTGACTAGTAAGAATCTTCAAACCTATGTATTGATATCTCTCTATAAGTGAGTCAAGGGGGTGTAAAGCGGCATAAACACAGCCGTGAAAAGCAGCTAAACCCCATTATAAAAATAAATTACTTTCAAAACCCGTGAAACAAAGGCAGTGAAAGAGAGAGAAATTCTTACAAAATTCGTTCAGGGGCTGTGATGCAACCTGGATTGACCAAATCTAGACCCACAGCTGATTGAGACATAAGGGTGGACACTCTTGGGGCTGAGAGGTTCGGTGAGGTTGAGTGAGCCAACGCAGACCCTTTCAAGTAATACTGCATGGTACCCATCCCATGGGTCCCAAATCTCCAGGTTCAAGGGCATCTTCCTACGTCGAAAACAGGCATGAGAAAGCCAGAAGATGGTACACCGTGTGATCGGGAAAGGTTTCTAAAACGCACCTCATTTCTCATCTCCTTTGCTCGGGTTCGCCATTCCAGCCGATTTACTAGCCATCTCCTTCCTTGGAGAATCAGCACCTTTAACCTCCTGTTCCGTACAGGTTGCAATTTGTCCTGAGGATGAACGGGAAGAGGGGGAACCAATGAGAGACTAGCTCTAGGTGTTGGGACAGGCACAGGTCACTCTATTTTCCCATCAGGAAGAAGAATTAAGCACAAGCTCAGCCTGCCCCCCAGAACCAGAAGAGGGCCTGAAGCAATCCTGCGCTTTTGCGGCCAGCTCCCAAAAAAGCGAGTTGAAAAATGGAGCTCAGGGGCACTGCAATTCACAAACCTGCAGAGTTTTAAATGATACCTCTCGTCCACAAATATATTAAGGGAAGGCAACGAAGAGGCTTTGAAAGCAAGGCAGAATTGCAGGAAACAGATTTCAGGAGGTAGATTCGAATCGCCTTGAAAGCACATGAAAAGCGGCAAAACGTGGACAATGATGCCCTTGGCCAAAAAGGGCGTATGCGTTTTTTCCTGAATATATTCAGGAAAAAACGCATACGCCCTTTTTGGCCAACCAAGCAACCTGGAAAGGCCAATCAGCGCTCCAAAGAAGTCTCGCTTCCCAGCGGGCAAAAGGGCCATGCGGAAAAAAGTGTCCAAACCAGAAATGCAGGACCGGCCATGGAGAAATGGGAGCCTTGCTACGCTGACGGGTGGGATGTAAATTGCCAACAGCCACTCTGGAGAAGTGTACGGTGTGTTCTGAAACATCTAAAAAACACAGCTTGGAGAGCATAGGGCACTTCCACTCATGGGCGTATAAATTGGGAAAACTAAAAATCAGCAAGACACAGGCACCCCAAAGTTTAGGGCTGCTCTGTTGACAAGAACCCCCACTTCATTACACCTTAAATATCCTAGGAAAGAGAAAAATGGATAAAGAAGTTGGGGTCCTCATGTACAATGGAATATCACTCAGCCATGAAATCCACGTCATAAGGCTAGTAGCAGCACGATGAGTGGATTTAGGTACGACGATTCGAAGTGAAATAAGTCACACAGAAAAAGACACTTATCATAAGATATCACTTCTAGAGGGAATGTAAAAACCGCTACACTTGAACTGAATTACAAAACAGAACAGAGTCACACGTTTAGAAAACACACTATGGCTGCTGAACGGGAAAGGTGAGGTGGGGTGATGCATAAAACAAGGGTTTCAAATTAGCTCAGATACCGTTCCATAAACCCAATATGTAAGAGACAAGACCTATCCCTTTTTCAGTGAACTGGACTCAACACCCCCTATTCACCACACAAGAATATATCTGACTAGTAAGAATCTTCAAACCTATGTATTGATATCTCTCTGTAAGTGAGTCAAGGGGTTGTAAAGCGGCATAAACACAGCCGTGAAAAGCAGCTAAACCCCATTATAAAAATAAATTACTTTTCAAAACCCGTGAAACAAAGACAGTGAAAGAGAGAGAAATTCTTACAAAATTCGTTCAGGGGCTGTGATGCAACCTGGATTGACCATATCTAGACCCACAGCTGATTGAGACATAAGGGTGGACACTCTTGTGGCTGAGAGGTTCGGTGAGGTTGGGTGAGCCAACGCAGACCCTTTCAAGTAATACTGCATGGTACCCATCCCATGGGTCCCAAATCTCCAGGTTCAAGGGCATCTTCCTACGTCGAAAACAGGCATGAGAAACCCAGAAGATGGTACACCGTGTGATCGGGAAAGGTTTTCTAAAACGCACCTCATTTCTCATCTCCTTTACTCGGGTTCGCCATTCCAGCCGATTTACTAGCCATCTCTCTCCTTGGAGAATCAGCACCTTTAACCTCCTGTTCCGTACAGGTTGCAATTTGTCCTGAGGATGAACGGGAAGAGGGGGAACCAATGAGAGACTAGCTCTAGGTGTTGGGACAGGCACAGGTCACTCTATTTTCCCATCAGGAAGAAGAATTAAGCACAAGCTCAGCCTGCCCCCCAGAACCAGAAGAGGGCCTGAAGCAATCCTGCGCTTTGGCGGCCAGCTCCCAAAAAAGCGAGTTGAAAAATGGAGCTCAGGGGCACTGCAATTCACAAACCTGCAGAGTTTTAAATGATACCTCTCGTCCACAAATATATTAAGGGAAGGCAACGAAGAGGCTTTGAAAGCAAGGCAGAATTGCAGGAAACAGATTTCAGGAGGTAGATTCGAATCGCCTTGAAAGCACATGAAAAGCGGCAAAACGTGGACAATGATGCCCTTGGCCAAAAAGGGCGTATGCGTTTTTTCCTGAATATATTCAGGAAAAAACGCATACGCCCTTTTTGGCCAACCAAGCAACCTGGAAAGGCCAATCAGCGCTCCAAAGAAGTCTCGCTTCCCAGCGGGCAAAAGGGCCATGCGGAAAAAAGTGTCCAAACCAGAAATGCAGGACCGGCCATGGAGAAATGGGAGCCTTGCTACGCTGATGGGTGGGATGTAAATTGCCAACAGCCACTCTGGAGAAGTGTACGGTGTGTTCTGAAACATCTAAAAAACACAGCTTGGAGAGCATAGGGCACTTCCACTCATGGGCGTATAAATTGGGAAAACTAAAAATCAGCAAGACACAGGCACCCCAAAGTTTAGGGCTGCTCTGTTGACAAGAACCCCCACTTCATTACACCTTAAATATCCTAGGAAAGAGAAAAATGGATAAAGAAGTTGGGGTCCTCATGTACAATGGAATATCACTCAGCCATGAAATCCACGTCATAAGGCTAGTAGCAGCACGATGAGTGGATTTAGGTACGACGATTCTAAGTGAAATAAGTCACACAGAAAAAGACACATATCATAAGATATCACTTCTAGAGGGAATGTAAAAACCGCTACACTTGAACTGAATTACAAAACAGAACAGAGTCACACGTTTAGAAAACACACTATGGCTGCTGAACGGGAAAGGTGAGGTGGGGTGATGCATAAAACAAGGGTTTCAAATTAGCTCAGATACCGTTCCATAAACCCAATATGTAAGAGACAAGACCTATTCCTTTTTCAGTGAACTGGACTCAACACCCCCTATTCACCGCACAAGAATATATCTGACTAGTAAGAATCTTCAAACCTATGTATTGATATCTCTCTATAAGTGAGTCAAGGGGGTGTAAAGCGGCATAAACACAGCCGTGAAAAGCAGCTAAACCCCATTATAAAAATAAATTACTTTCAAAACCCGTGAAACAAAGGCAGTGAAAGAGAGAGAAATTCTTACAAAATTCGTTCAGGGGCTGTGATGCAACCTGGATTGACCAAATCTAGACCCACAGCTGATTGAGACATAAGGGTGGACACTCTTGGGGCTGAGAGGTTCGGTGAGGTTGAGTGAGCCAACGCAGACCCTTTCAAGTAATACTGCATGGTACCCATCCCATGGGTCCCAAATCTCCAGGTTCAAGGGCATCTTCCTACGTCGAAAACAGGCATGAGAAAGCCAGAAGATGGTACACCGTGTGATCGGGAAAGGTTTCTAAAACGCACCTCATTTCTCATCTCCTTTGCTCGGGTTCGCCATTCCAGCCGATTTACTAGCCATCTCCCTCCTTGGAGAATCAGCACCTTTAACCTCCTGTTCCGTACAGGTTGCAATTTGTCCTGAGGATGAACGGGAAGAGGGGGAACCAATGAGAGACTAGCTCTAGGTGTTGGGACAGGCACAGGTCACTCTATTTTCCCATCAGGAAGAAGAATTAAGCACAAGCTCAGCCTGCCCCCCAGAACCAGAAGAGGGCCTGAAGCAATCCTGCGCTTTGGCGGCCAGCTCCCAAAAAAGCGAGTTGAAAAATGGAGCTCAGGGGCACTGCAATTCACAAACCTGCAGAGTTTTAAATGATACCTCTCGTCCACAAATATATTAAGGGAAGGCAACGAAGAGGCTTTGAAAGCAAGGCAGAATTGCAGGAAACAGATTTCAGGAGGTAGATTCGAATCGCCTTGAAAGCACATGAAAAGCGGCAAAACGTGGACAATGATGCCCTTGGCCAAAAAGGGCGTATGCGTTTTTTCCTGAATATATTCAGGAAAAAACGCATACGCCCTTTTTGGCCAACCAAGCAACCTGGAAAGGCCAATCAGCGCTCCAAAGAAGTCTCGCTTCCCAGCGGGCAAAAGGGCCATGCGGAAAAAAGTGTCCAAACCAGAAATGCAGGACCGGCCATGGAGAAATGGGAGCCTTGCTACGCTGATGGGTGGGATGTAAATTGCCAACAGCCACTCTGGAGAAGTGTACGGTGTGTTCTGAAACATCTAAAAAACACAGCTTGGAGAGCATAGGGCACTTCCACTCATGGGCGTATAAATTGGGAAAACTAAAAATCAGCAAGACACAGGCACCCCAAAGTTTAGGGCTGCTCTGTTGACAAGAACCCCCACTTCATTACACCTTAAATATCCTAGGAAAGAGAAAAATGGATAAAGAAGTTGGGGTCCTCATGTACAATGGAATATCACTCAGCCATGAAATCCACGTCATAAGGCTAGTAGCAGCACGATGAGTGGATTTAGGTACGACGATTCTAAGTGAAATAAGTCACACAGAAAAAGACACATATCATAAGATATCACTTCTAGAGGGAATGTAAAAACCGCTACACTTGAACTGAATTACAAAACAGAACAGAGTCACACGTTTAGAAAACACACTATGGCTGCTGAACGGGAAAGGTGAGGTGGGGTGATGCATAAAACAAGGGTTTCAAATTAGCTCAGATACCGTTCCATAAACCCAATATGTAAGAGACAAGACCTATTCCTTTTTCAGTGAACTGGACTCAACACCCCCTATTCACCGCACAAGAATATATCTGACTAGTAAGAATCTTCAAACCTATGTATTGATATCTCTCTATAAGTGAGTCAAGGGGGTGTAAAGCGGCATAAACACAGCCGTGAAAAGCAGCTAAACCCCATTATAAAAATAAATTACTTTCAAAACCCGTGAAACAAAGGCAGTGAAAGAGAGAGAAATTCTTACAAAATTCGTTCAGGGGCTGTGATGCAACCTGGATTGACCAAATCTAGACCCACAGCTGATTGAGACATAAGGGTGGACACTCTTGGGGCTGAGAGGTTCGGTGAGGTTGAGTGAGCCAACGCAGACCCTTTCAAGTAATACTGCATGGTACCCATCCCATGGGTCCCAAATCTCCAGGTTCAAGGGCATCTTCCTACGTCGAAAACAGGCATGAGAAAGCCAGAAGATGGTACACCGTGTGATCGGGAAAGGTTTCTAAAACGCACCTCATTTCTCATCTCCTTTGCTCGGGTTCGCCATTCCAGCCGATTTACTAGCCATCTCCTTCCTTGGAGAATCAGCACCTTTAACCTCCTGTTCCGTACAGGTTGCAATTTGTCCTGAGGATGAACGGGAAGAGGGGGAACCAATGAGAGACTAGCTCTAGGTGTTGGGACAGGCACAGGTCACTCTATTTTCCCATCAGGAAGAAGAATTAAGCACAAGCTCAGCCTGCCCCCCAGAACCAGAAGAGGGCCTGAAGCAATCCTGCGCTTTTGCGGCCAGCTCCCAAAAAAGCGAGTTGAAAAATGGAGCTCAGGGGCACTGCAATTCACAAACCTGCAGAGTTTTAAATGATACCTCTCGTCCACAAATATATTAAGGGAAGGCAACGAAGAGGCTTTGAAAGCAAGGCAGAATTGCAGGAAACAGATTTCAGGAGGTAGATTCGAATCGCCTTGAAAGCACATGAAAAGCGGCAAAACGTGGACAATGATGCCCTTGGCCAAAAAGGGCGTATGCGTTTTTTCCTGAATATATTCAGGAAAAAACGCATACGCCCTTTTTGGCCAACCAAGCAACCTGGAAAGGCCAATCAGCGCTCCAAAGAAGTCTCGCTTCCCAGCGGGCAAAAGGGCCATGCGGAAAAAAGTGTCCAAACCAGAAATGCAGGACCGGCCATGGAGAAATGGGAGCCTTGCTACGCTGACGGGTGGGATGTAAATTGCCAACAGCCACTCTGGAGAAGTGTACGGTGTGTTCTGAAACATCTAAAAAACACAGCTTGGAGAGCATAGGGCACTTCCACTCATGGGCGTATAAATTGGGAAAACTAAAAATCAGCAAGACACAGGCACCCCAAAGTTTAGGGCTGCTCTGTTGACAAGAACCCCCACTTCATTACACCTTAAATATCCTAGGAAAGAGAAAAATGGATAAAGAAGTTGGGGTCCTCATGTACAATGGAATATCACTCAGCCATGAAATCCACGTCATAAGGCTAGTAGCAGCACGATGAGTGGATTTAGGTACGACGATTCGAAGTGAAATAAGTCACACAGAAAAAGACACTTATCATAAGATATCACTTCTAGAGGGAATGTAAAAACCGCTACACTTGAACTGAATTACAAAACAGAACAGAGTCACACGTTTAGAAAACACACTATGGCTGCTGAACGGGAAAGGTGAGGTGGGGTGATGCATAAAACAAGGGTTTCAAATTAGCTCAGATACCGTTCCATAAACCCAATATGTAAGAGACAAGACCTATCCCTTTTTCAGTGAACTGGACTCAACACCCCCTATTCACCACACAAGAATATATCTGACTAGTAAGAATCTTCAAACCTATGTATTGATATCTCTCTGTAAGTGAGTCAAGGGGTTGTAAAGCGGCATAAACACAGCCGTGAAAAGCAGCTAAACCCCATTATAAAAATAAATTACTTTTCAAAACCCGTGAAACAAAGACAGTGAAAGAGAGAGAAATTCTTACAAAATTCGTTCAGGGGCTGTGATGCAACCTGGATTGACCATATCTAGACCCACAGCTGATTGAGACATAAGGGTGGACACTCTTGTGGCTGAGAGGTTCGGTGAGGTTGGGTGAGCCAACGCAGACCCTTTCAAGTAATACTGCATGGTACCCATCCCATGGGTCCCAAATCTCCAGGTTCAAGGGCATCTTCCTACGTCGAAAACAGGCATGAGAAACCCAGAAGATGGTACACCGTGTGATCGGGAAAGGTTTTCTAAAACGCACCTCATTTCTCATCTCCTTTACTCGGGTTCGCCATTCCAGCCGATTTACTAGCCATCTCTCTCCTTGGAGAATCAGCACCTTTAACCTCCTGTTCCGTACAGGTTGCAATTTGTCCTGAGGATGAACGGGAAGAGGGGGAACCAATGAGAGACTAGCTCTAGGTGTTGGGACAGGCACAGGTCACTCTATTTTCCCATCAGGAAGAAGAATTAAGCACAAGCTCAGCCTGCCCCCCAGAACCAGAAGAGGGCCTGAAGCAATCCTGCGCTTTGGCGGCCAGCTCCCAAAAAAGCGAGTTGAAAAATGGAGCTCAGGGGCACTGCAATTCACAAACCTGCAGAGTTTTAAATGATACCTCTCGTCCACAAATATATTAAGGGAAGGCAACGAAGAGGCTTTGAAAGCAAGGCAGAATTGCAGGAAACAGATTTCAGGAGGTAGATTCGAATCGCCTTGAAAGCACATGAAAAGCGGCAAAACGTGGACAATGATGCCCTTGGCCAAAAAGGGCGTATGCGTTTTTTCCTGAATATATTCAGGAAAAAACGCATACGCCCTTTTTGGCCAACCAAGCAACCTGGAAAGGCCAATCAGCGCTCCAAAGAAGTCTCGCTTCCCAGCGGGCAAAAGGGCCATGCGGAAAAAAGTGTCCAAACCAGAAATGCAGGACCGGCCATGGAGAAATGGGAGCCTTGCTACGCTGATGGGTGGGATGTAAATTGCCAACAGCCACTCTGGAGAAGTGTACGGTGTGTTCTGAAACATCTAAAAAACACAGCTTGGAGAGCATAGGGCACTTCCACTCATGGGCGTATAAATTGGGAAAACTAAAAATCAGCAAGACACAGGCACCCCAAAGTTTAGGGCTGCTCTGTTGACAAGAACCCCCAATTCATTACACCTTAAATACCCTAGGAAAGAGAAAAATGGATAAAGAAGTTGTGGTCCTCATGTACAATGGAATATCACTCAGCCATGAAATCAACGTCATAAGGCTAGTAGCAGCACGATGAGTGGATTTAGGTACGAAGATTCTAAGTGAAATAAGTCACACAGAAAAAGACACTTATCATAAGATATCACTTAGAGAGGGAATGTAAAAACCGCTACACTTGAACTGAATTGCAAAACAGAACAGAGTCACACGTTTAGGAAACACACTATGGCTGCTGAACGGGAAAGGTGAGGTGGGGTGATGCATAAAACAAGGGTTTCAAATTAGCTCCGATACCGTTCCATAAACCCAATATGTAAGAGACAAGACCTATTCCTTTTTCAGTGAACTGGACTCAACACCCCCTATTCACCGCACAAGAATATATCTGACTAGTAAGAATCTTCAAACCTATGTATTGATATCTCTCCGTAAGTGAGTCAAGGGGGTGTAAAGCGGCATAAACACAGCTGTGAAAAGCAGCTAAACCCCATTATAAAAATAAATTACTTTTCAAAACCCGTGAAACAAAGACAGTGAAAGAGAGAGAAATTCTTACAAAATTCGTTCAGGGGCTGTGATGCAACCTGGATTGACCATATCTAGACCCACAGCTGATTGAGACATAAGGGTGGACACTCTTGGGGCTGAGAGGTTCGGTGAGGTTGGGTGAGCCAATGCAGACCCTTTCAAGTAATACTGCATGGTACCCATCCCATGGGTCCCAAATCTCCAGGTTCAAGGGCATCTTCCTACGTCGAAAACAGGCATGAGAAACCCAGAAGATGGTACACCGTGTGATCGGGAAAGGTTTTCTAAAACGCACCTCATTTCTCATCTCCTTTACTCGGGTTCGCCATTCCAGCCGATTTACTAGCCATCTCTCTCCTTGGAGAATCAGCACCTTTAACCTCCTGTTCCGTACAGGTTGCAATTTGTCCTGAGGATGAACGGGAAGAGGGGGAACCAATGAGAGACTAGCTCTAGGTGTTGGGACAGGCACAGGTCACTCTATTTTCCCATCAGGAAGAGAAATTAAGCACAAGCTCAGCCTGCCCCCCAGAACCAGAAGAGGGCCTGAAGCAATCCTGCGCTTTTGCGGCCAGCTCCCAAAAAAGCGAGTTGAAAAATGGAGCTCAGGGGCACTGCAATTCACAAACCTGCAGAGTTTTAAATGATACCTCTCGTCCACAAATATATTAAGGGAAGGCAACGAAGAGGCTTTGAAAGCAAGGCAGAATTGCAGGAAACAGATTTCAGGAGGTAGATTCGAATCGCCTTGAAAGCACATGAAAAGCGGCAAAACGTGGACAATGATGCCCTTGGCCAAAAAGGGCGTATGCGTTTTTTCCTGAATATATTCAGGAAAAAACGCATACGCCCTTTTGGCCAACCAAGCAACCTGGAAAGGCCAATCAGCGCTCCAAAGAAGTCTCGCTTCCCAGCGGGCAAAAGGGCCATGCGGAAAAAAAGTGTCCAAACCAGAAATGCAGGACCGGCCATGGAGAAATGGGAGCCTTGCTACGCTGATGGGTGGGATGTAAATTGCCAACAGCCACTCTGGAGAAGTGTACGGTGTGTTCTGAAACATCTAAAAAACACAGCTTGGAGAGCATAGGGCACTTCACTCATGGGCGTATAAATTGGGAAAACTAAAAATCAGCAAGACACAGGCACCCCAAAGTTTAGGGCTGCTCTGTTGACAAGAACCCCCACTTCATTACACCTTAAATATCCTAGGAAGAGAAAAATGGATAAAGAAGTTGGGGTCCTCATGTACAATGGAATATCACTCAGCCATGAAATCAACGTCATAAGGCTAGTAGCAGCACGATGAGTGGATTTAGGTACGACGATTCTAAGTGAAATAAGTCACACAGAAAAAGACACTTATCATAAGATATCACTTCTAGAGGGAATGTAAAAACCGCTACACTTGAACTGAATTGCAAAACAGAACAGAGTCACACGTTTAGGAAACACACTATGGCTGCTGAACGGGAAAGGTGAGGTGGGGTGATGCATAAAACAAGGGTTTCAAATTAGCTCCGATACCGTTCCATAAACCCAATATGTAAGAGACAAGACCTATTCCTTTTTCAGTGAACTGGACTCAACACCCCTATTCACCGCACAAGAATATATCTGACTAGTAAGAATCTTCAAACCTATGTATTGATATCTCTCCGTAAGTGAGTCAAGGGGGTGTAAAGCGGCATAAACACAGCCGTGAAAAGCAGCTAAACCCCATTATAAAAATAAATTACTTTTCAAAACCCGTGAAACAAAGACAGTGAAAGAGAGAGAAATTCTTACAAAATTCGTTCAGGGGCTGTGATGCAACCTGGATTGACCATATCTAGACCCACAGCTGATTGAGACATAAGGGTGGACACTCTTGGGGCTGAGAGTTTCGGTGAGGTTGGGTGAGCCAACGCAGACCCTTTCAAGTAATACTGCATGGTACCCATCCCATGGGTCCCAAATCTCCAGGTTCAAGGGCATCTTCCTACGTCGAAAACAGGCATGAGAAACCCAGAAGATGGTACACCGTGTGATCGGGAAAGGTTTTCTAAAACGCACCTCATTTCTCATCTCCTTTACTCGGGTTCGCCATTCCAGCCGATTTACTAGCCATCTCTCTCCTTGGAGAATCAGCACCTTTAACCTCCTGTTCCGTACAGGTTGTAATTTGTCCTGAGGAATGAACGGGAAGAGGGGGAACCAATGAGAGACTAGCTCTAGGTGTTGGGACAGGCACAGGTCACTCTATTTCCCATCAGGAAGAAGAATTAAGCACAAGCTCAGCCTGCCCCCAGAACCAGAAGAGGGCCTGAAGCAATCCTGCGCTTTTGCGGCCAGCTCCCAAAAAAGCGAGTTGAAAAATGGAGCTCAGGGGCACTGCAATTCACAAACCTGCAGAGTTTTAAATGATACCTCTCGTCCACAAATATATTAAGGGAAGGCAACGAAGAGGCTTGAAAGCAAGGCAGAATTGCAGGAAACAGATTTCAGGAGGTAGATTCGAATCGCCTTGAAAGCACATGAAAAGCGGCAAAACGTGGACAATGATGCCCTTGGCCAAAAAGGGCGTATGCGTTTTTTCCTGAATATATTCAGGAAAAAACGCATACGCCCTTTTTGGCCAACCAAGCAACCTGGAAAGGCCAATCAGCGCTCCAAAGAAGTCTCGCTTCCCAGCGGGCAAAAGGGCCATGCGGAAAAAAGTGTCCAAACCAGAAATGCAGGACCGGCCATGGAGAAATGGGAGCCTTGCTACGCTGATGGTGGGATGTAAATTGCCAACAGCCACTCTGGAGAAGTGTACGGTGTGTTCTGAAACATCTAAAAAACACAGCTTGGAGAGCATAGGGCACTTCCACTCATGGGCGTATAAATTGGGAAACTAAAAATCAGCAAGACACAGGCACCCCAAAGTTTAGGGCTGCTCTGTGGACAGGAACCCCCACTTCATTACACCTTAAATATCCTAGGAAAGAGAAAAATGGATAAAGAAGTTGTGGTCCTCATGTACAATGGAATATCACTCAGCCATGAAATCAACGTCATAAGGCTAGTAGCAGCACGATGAGTGGATTTAGGTACGACGATTCTAAGTGAAATAAGTCACACAGAAAAAGACACTTATCATAAGATATCACTTAGAGAGGGAATGTAAAACCGCTACACTTGAACTGAATTGCAAAACAGAACAGAGTCACACGTTTAGGAAACACACTATGGCTGCTGAACGGGAAAGGTGAGGTGGGGTGATGCATAAAACAAGGGTTTCAAATTAGCTCCGATACCGTTCCATAAACCCAATATGTAAGAGACAAGACCTATTCCTTTTTCAGTGAACTGGACTCAACACCCCTATTCACCACACAAGAATATATCTGACTAGTAAGAATCTTCAAACCTATGTATTGATATCTCTCCGTAAGTGAGTCAAGGGGGTGTAAAAGCGGCATAAACACAGCCGTGAAAAGCAGCTAAACCCCATTATAAAAATAAATTACTTTTCAAAACCCGTGAAACAAAGACAGTGAAAGAGAGAGAAATTCTTACAAAATTCGTTCAGGGGCTGTGATGCAACCTGGATTGACCATATCTAGACCCACAGCTGATTGAGACATAAGGGTGGACACTCTTGGGGCTGAGAGGTTCGGTGAGGTTGGGTGAGCCAACGCAGACCCTTTCAAGTAATACTGCATGGTACCCATCCCATGGGTCCCAAATCTCCAGGTTCAAGGGCATTCTTCCTACGTCGAAAACAGGCATGAGAAACCCAGAAGATGGTACACCGTGTGATCGGGAAAGGTTTTCTAAAACGCACCTCATTTCTCATCTCCTTTACTCGGGTTCGCCATTCCAGCCGATTTACTAGCCATCTCTCTCCTTGGAGAATCAGCACCTTTAACCTCCTGTTCCGTACAGGTTGCAATTTGTCCTGAGGATGAACGGGAAGAGGGGGAACCAATGAGAGACTAGCTCCAGGGGTTGGGACAGGCACAGGTCACTCTATTTTCCCATCAGGAAGAAGAATTAAGCACAAGCTCAGCCTGCCCCCCAGAACCAGAAGAGGGCCTGAAGCAATCCTGCGCTTTGGCGGCCAGCTCCCAAAAAAGCGAGTTGAAAAATGGAGCTCAGGGGCACTGCAATTCACAAACCTGCAGAGTTTTAAATGATACCTCTCGTCACAAATATATTAAGGGAAGGCAACGAAGAGGCTTTGAAAGCAAGGCAGAATTGCAGAAACAGATTTCAGGAGGTAGATTCGAATCGCCTTGAAAGCACATGAAAAGCGGCAAAACGTGGACAATGATGCCCTTGGCCAAAAAGGGCGTATGCGTTTTGTCCTGAATATATTCAGGAAAAACGCATACGCCCTTTTGGCCAACCAAGCAACCTGGAAAGGCCAATCAGCGCTCCAAAGAAGTCTCGCTTCCCAGCGGGCAAAAGGGCCATGCGGAAAAAAGTGTCCAAACCAGAAATGCAGGACCGGCCATGGAGAAATGGGAGCCTTGCTACGCTGATGGGTGGGATGTAAATTGCCAACAGCCACTCTGGAGAAGTGTACGGTGTGTTCTGAAACATCTAAAAAACACAGCTTGGAGAGCATAGGGCACTTCCACTCATGGGCGTATAAATGGGGAAAACTAAAAATCAGCAAGACACAGGCACCCCAAAGTTTAGGGCTGCTCTGTTGACAAGAACCCCCAATTCATTACACC